>NC_064818.1:45526308-45526738 GCF_023721935.1 Panthera uncia
TCAGATATCACCTCACGCCAGTCAGAGTGGCCAAAATGAAGAAATCAGGAGACTATAGATGCTGGAGAGGATGTGGAGAAACAGGAACCCTCTTGCACTGTTGGTGGGAATGCAAATTGGTGCAGCCGCTCTGGAAAGCAGTGTGGAGGTTCTTCAGAAAATTAAAAATAGACCTACCCTATGACCCAGCAATAGCACTGCTAGGAATTTATCCAAGGGATACAGGAGTACTGATGCATAGGGGCACCTGTACCCCAATGTTTATAGCGGCACTCTCAACAATAGCCAAATTATGGAAAGAGCCTAAATGTCCATCAACTGATGAATGGATAAAGAAATTGTGGTTTATATACACAATGGAATACTACGTGGCAATGAGAAAAAATGAAATATGGCCTTTTGTAGCAACATGGATGGAACTGGAGAGTGT
>NC_064818.1:45526838-45664639 GCF_023721935.1 Panthera uncia
AAAAAAAAAAAGAGGTTAGAGTGGGAGAGAGCCAAAGCATAAGAGACTGTTAAAAACTGAGAACAAATTGAGGGTTGATGGGGGGTGGGAGGGAGGGCAGGGTGGGAGGGAGGGCAGGGTGGGTGATGGGTATTGAGGAGGGCACCTTTTGGGATGAGCACTGGGTGTTGTATGGAAACCAATTTGACAGTAAATTTCATATATTAAAAAATAAAAAATAAAAGACCACTTAAGCTTTTTCCAAAAAAAAAAAAAAAATAAGATTGAATATTATATAACCATTAAAATCATTTTTGAAGAATATTTAAAAAGCTGGGATAATATTCATAAGAAGTCTTTTAAAAAAACAAATTATGGAATCATCCCATCTCACTTACACACGGAGAGCTGGTAGATTGGTCCTGGTGGCCACTATCTCAACATCCATCTCTCCTCTCTCCTTCCTAACAGAACCACCATTTTGTTAGGTATCCTCTCTTCCTTCCCACACATGTACTTGATGGGACTGATGACTGCCTGGCTGAGGCGAGAGGGGAAAAGCAGGAACCCTGGTTCACGCACAGCAGTCAGCACACAGCACCCCCTGGCGATGCTCACTCTTCCACTCAGGGCCTGGCAAGTCTGGTTCACTCAGGGTAAGGATGGACTTCCATTCTAGGCTGGGGCAGAGTTTGCTCTTTTGGGTGCTCCTACCAATGGCTGATGGCCAGTTGGGTTACAGTGCAAGGAGACCTGATGACTAATAAGAACTGGCCATAGGAGAAAACTGAAGTCCCTGGGTCCCTGATCACATCACTGAGCTGCTGATCATACTGTGTCTACTGCCCACCTCCTCCATAGGTTCTTAGGTATACTACACGTATTGTGAACATCGGACTCAACATAAGGTTTCCCTTACTGGCAGTAAAAATAACCTGATACATTGCACACCGCAGGTAACTCACTGCATGTGTACCATCCTGCCCTTTCCCCCTGTTACAGTGGAAAAAGTATCCCTTTTTTGTCTGACCAATCCCTTTGCCTGTCCTTACCTCTCACTCATTCTGGGGCAGAGTCACTGCCACTCTCCCCCTCCCCCACCTTTTTCTGCCCCAAAAGGATGCTGAATATCTGATGCTAGATGCACACTGCATATGCTTTCCCCAAGCTACCTCATTAATCCCCATAGTTGTAATCTCTCCCTTTACACTGATGCCCTCAAATCTAGGTCCCCACCCCAGATCTCTTTCCTGAACTGCAAAGTACCATACTCTTGAATGTCTAATTGCTGGCTGACTTAGATGTCCCTACAGCACCACACATCATTCTTCTCTACCTCGCCCTCCTCCCATGTTTGCAAACCCAATGGAAAGGAACTGTCACCCACTGTCCAGGTATTCGAATTAGAAATGCATGCTTCCTCACTGATCTGTCCCTCTTGTTCTCTACCATACCCAACCTATGCTGACTTCATGCCATGTCTACATCCTAAATCCCTCTGAAAGGCACCCTTCTCTCCATCTACACTGTTAATGCTCCAGTTCTGGCCACTATCACCTCTTACCTAGGTTACTACACTTTTTAGCACAGTCATTTCAGAAAGGCAAAATCTGAATGTCTCATCCCTTTGCTTGAAAGCCTTTAATGTTTGCCCACTGCGCTTGAATAATCTACACACCTTGAACTGGCCTATGAGACCACAAGGATCTGACCTCTGCTCACCTCTTCAGCCTCGACTCTCTCACTGCCCCCATCCCAACATCTGCCTCTGTGGTTCAGCACTCCACCTGCCAGTGCTGTCTTCAGTTTCTACGAAGTACATACTCCTCTGATCTCTCAACCTTCCCCTTGTCCCCTCTTACCCTCTTAACTGCCATCTATTTGTGCTTTAGCTCTTGAGCTTCTCCAGGGTCTTCCTCTTTCCCTCCAGATAGGTTAAGGATCCTTCTGTGGTATATCCACACTAGACAGGACCCCATACTAACCCTACCGTGACACATATCACTCTTATTGTAAATGTGTATTAGATCTTTCCTAAGCTCCTTGAGGGTAGGAATGGCCTCTTCTTCAAATGATCTCAATGCCCAGACCACAGGAGATAATGTATATTGGCCTTTTAAAATGAAAACATTTTCTTAAATGTTGTTAGAAAATATACTGAAATGTTAAAAGAGATGATTTCTGAGTTAGGGAATCATGTAATTTTTATTTTCTTGCTACAGCTCAGTAAATAATTCCTGACCTTAAAAAAATTTTTTGTAGGTTACTCAGAATAAATCACACAGTGCTTGATGTATTAAAAATAATCTTCTGCACAACTCAAAAATACCTAATAGAAAACAAGCCATAACCGAAATGAGGCTTACCCTTATATTCCAATGTGACAAAATGCCTCCACCCACTTCTAAATCCTCTCACCCTTCAGCTACAGTCACTGTCTCTGCCCCTCTGCTCCATATTAAGGTCTCAAGAAGTCAGAGGCTACAACAGACTGACACTTCTCACTGAATTCCCAAGCGAGAATCTGCTCCTCACTAAGGGCAGGTCCCATGCAGGACCTCAAGCTCCCTGGGGAGGGCATGACTTTGCTCTGGCCTCTTCCATGGCTACATTCCTTTCTAAAAGGATTAAATGCACCAGCTTCTTTACATCCTCCAAGGGGAACAAGAGTTATCATCAATATGCACTTAGCAGGGATTAGGAAACAACCAACCAAAACCTCTTTAAAATATTCACAAACTCACTTTCAAGTAAGCATGAATATACATACACACTGTATTCAGTTATACAGCATTTTTTCTTTTTATCACATGCTTTCTGCAAACGGCTACATTGATGACTCACACTTTGTCATTTAAGGCCAATATTTTATTCTAGCTAATCATCTACCTGGCATTACTATACCCTTTAATTTCTGCCATTTTCCCTCTATTAGAAGACTATGAAGATTTTCACACTGAGTGGAAATCTAGGAACAGACCTAGATTGTTCCTGAACCACAGAAGGGTCAATCAAATCCATTAACAGTCACATCAACTGAATCACCCTTTTCCAATCCTCAATACCAGTGAGATGAGCATAAGAAAAGGCTAAATGTACTAGAATGATTAGCATCAATTACCAAACTGGCTAAAATTTCTTTCATCTTTGATTATCATTGATTATCTAATGAGTTTAGGACAAGGCAATAGCTCCAACAGTCAAATACTTCAACCTGCAGGATGGAAATCTGCTATACATTGGTTAGAACTTACCAGGAATTACAAAGTAAAATATTTACCTTTGGAAGTTCATTAATTTTTTCAGACCACTTATTGGTAACCAGAAAATTACTAAATGATATCCAAGACTCTATTAACTGAAGTTTGAAAGGTAAGTAAGTTATTTTCTCTCCATCATGAAATTCAGGGGGCCTATCATTATAACAGGAACAGCCCCGGGAAGAGAAGGTAGTACATATACATGATGATCTGGGATAGATTTTTACAGCTGCATGTAATAAGCTACTCCCTCTTTTAAAACCAAACACACATGCAAAATACATTAAAAAACAAAACCAAAAGAACTTCTTTACCATCAAGCTTCTTCTTGGCATCCCAGAGATTTACACTGTTATAATGATCATGGACCATAAAATTGCAACACGAAGACCATCTCAGGTCAGGGCCCCAAGTCTACAGCTTGCAGGGGTTCAGAGAAAATGTAAATAGCCAAGGAAGCAATGTCAGCTCATGCAGAACTTCATGTGACCATTTGTCTATTTTTCTTTAGGACATAAGCACAAAGAAGAACTCCAAGTTCATCTAGTTACAGAGGTGGACATGTTATAAACTTGTCAGGAAAATGTGATACAATTTGGTCTGGCACATGGAAGTGGAGGGGACCGAGCTCCCCAGTACACCTCTATTCATAAAGGGCCCGGTGGTTTGGGTGATACACAACTGCATCCTGGGAAGCCACTTCTACCAATGCTATTTTAATAAAGACAATCTGGGCTACAGTCCAGCATGCCACACTATTTCATTATGAAACAGAGGATATGGGCATTGATGGTTAAGTGATTACAGCTGCTGCTCACTGTTAACCCTGATTTCCCTCCTCGTCGGACTGCCACCACTCCAGAGAGCAAGTTTTAATTTTTAGATCAAAACTACACTGCAGGGATGACCTGAGTTTTCCTAGGCCCAGCATATCAGACTCTACACAAGTTTCATGATAATAGAAAGGAAAGGAAAGATAAGAGATGGGAAATAAGAAAACCCCAGATATCATTTAAGGAGAGAAGGACAGTCTTAGAAACCATCGGGGGCAGCTTGGAGCATTCCAGTTATCCAAAAAGAAAGAAAGAAACAAACAAAAAAACACCCATGTAGACATGCAGAGCCAAGCCAATCAAAGCGCTTATTTAGAACACAGAAAGCACTTTTTAAAATGCTAAACTGACACTCACAGAGAAGAAAACACACTAACTGTTCATTTTCAACTATGATTTTTCCCTCGGGCTGGAATCTTTTCACCTTTCCAAGCAAAATATGTAATAGAATTCTAATATTTGAAGCAAAACCTCTGCTTCGGTATAACCTCCATGTAATAACAAAATATTTAGTATTTTTAAATCTCCAAATGTTTTTTCCCTTTCTTATGTCATATAAATATTCCTAAAATATTCTAAAACTTTAAGTAACACTCATGAGAAGGCTGATCTGTTAAATTAATGGAAGAGTAACGAAGAAAAATAAAGCACTACTGAAGATTAAAAAAAAAAAAAAAAGTTCTTTACTCAATAGTGTATGGTTTGCATTTGGCTCCCTACTAAACATTTCTCTGGGGATAAACCAGAGTGCAGGACAGGAACTTTCTGCAGTTGCTGACTTCAAGCACATTGACACTATGTTAAAGGTATCTCCAAACCCTATTTAGTAAATGTCTGAGGTTTCTACAACATAACCATTTGGTAGATATCTTGCTATTGTTACCCATTAGATAAACCTATTCAAATACAAGGAGCTCTCAGATTATTTGGGTTCAAGAATAAATACCCCACATGATTTACCTACTATTAGTTTTACCAATACTGATTTACATAGAGCCAATTTATAGCTTCAATACGGAAATAAATGCTCACTGTATTTCAAGATAAAATACTTCAATCCCAACACACTGAACTGATAGTTTAAATGCTTATTCTTTCAGAATACCAAAGCTTTAATAGTTCATTTCAATTCCTAAAGAAAATAAAGATTGCAATCTAAACATAATTTTCTATCATTTTAGGCAGTCATTTAGGCTTTGGCTTTAGAATTGATATAAAAATCTTAAAGATTAGGAGAGGGAGAAGAAAGCAGTGAGCAGACAAGTAATTTCATGTAAAAAAAAAAAAAAAAAGCACTATCTATAAATGCTATCGAGCATACTGATTATAAAAGAAATTCGGGAGAATGGCTTCTCCAAAGCTCCAACCTTCCCCATGAATAGACTTTGCACTTACTGTAATGCTCACCTGGTCTCCTGCCAGAACAAAATATTTTAATGTAAAATTTAATAAATGGAACTAAAGGTTATTATGCCCAATTTAAAATTCCATATTGTGTAAACTATCGATATTAACATAATTGAGTTTGTAAACAATCCATTTGTAGAAGCTAACCTTAGACACTGTATTGACCCAAAATATCTAGTGGGGCTCATCTGCAAAATGAAGCATCAATGCCTGGAATTCATTAAAAGTGTTACATGTTTAATTTCTCCTGCCCTACAGCTCCATTGTCTCGTAAAAATTTTCCTTTGATGTCCCCCACTAAAAGAATTAAAGGAATATTGTAATTGAAATGTCATCAATAATTCACAAGACCCTCCTCCACAGCAATACATCTGATGAAATATTAATTGAGCTCCACAGACTGACAGTCTGCAGAGGAGCACTTGCCTGTAATTTGAACCACGAGTCCTGATCTTGCTGTAGCTCAGACCTGCCAAGAAGGCAATTATCTGGATGGTCTTGCCCAATCCCATTTCATCTCCCAGAATTCCTCCTGCCTGCTGGCAGTGCAATTCCCACAGCCACCTAACACCTGTCTGCTGGTACCTACAACAACAAACACCAACAAGAAAGAGAAAATGGCAAATGGTGGATAATACAGATCATAACAGAAAGTACTCATGAATTAATCATTTGACTAGGTTCTAGTACCAGTCAGAGAAACATGCCGGATGTGTGTTTTACATGAGTATTATATTTATAAGGTCATACATTTTTGATTACCTAGGCATAAAATCACAAATTTTTCTTTATAGAACACATTAACACATTTCTAATTAAACTGATAGATGAGGTAATTAGGGACTATTTCATTTCTTTTTCAACATTAGAAATAGCTTAGTAAACAAGCAAAAATTTATTGTCTTTTATTCAATATCTTTCTGGAAAAAAATCTCACATATCTTTAGTTATATAAAGTTCCAATAATTTGTCTATGAAAAAGAGGCATTAACATTTACGTTTTCTATCTCAGCAGCATCAAAAAGCAAGACAGAACACCACAATTTACAGCATATACTGTTGAAAAGTCACTTGACAATTACATTATCTTTTTATAGGAAAATTTTAATTGAATTTTGAGGCCATAAACAAGTCTGAATAAAAGGGCTGCTCACAAAATTAGTACATGACAGATGATTCTGTCATATTATTAGCAGATGCAAAAAAAGAACAGTTTAAAGACAATACAAAAAATCTTTTTAATATTTTAAAGCAGAATTTGATTCAGGGAGTTTATCATAAATACAAAAAGATCAGAGCTATTAAAATTTTAATTTTTTTAATGTTTATTTTTTTTTGAGAGAGAAAGAGTGTGAGTGGGGGAGGAGCAGAGAGAGGGAGACACAGAATCCAAAGCAGGGTCCAGACTCTGAGCTGTCAGCACAGAGCCTGACGCGGGGCTCAAACCCACGACCGCGAGATCATGACCTGAGCCAAAGTCAGATGCTTAACCGACTGAGCTGCCCAGGCGCCCCCAGAGCTATTAAAATTTTAAATAAGGAGTACAAAACAAAAAGAAATAATATGTTCCCCTCTAAAAAAAAAAAAAAAGAAAAAAAAAGTTGGTATTTTCCTTTCTCCACTAAAGGCATAATTTAAATCTAAAAATGAAGCTTAAAAAAAGGAATAATGCAAGAGGCATTTTTGAGAGTGAAGGAAAGACAATATCATGGAATGGTATGAAAATTACCAAGTTTAAAAAAAAAAAAAATCTAAGGCAAAAAACACTTACAGGACAATAAAATCTACAGTTTTTTCTTTTTTTTTTTCCCAAAGAAAATACCAAGGCTTATGAGTGCTCCACCCCATCACAGTTTGGGGGCAGCTGGGTGGCCACTGGTTAAGCGTCTGATTCTTGATTTTGGTTTAGGTCATGATCTCCCAGTGGTTGGTGAGATCAATCCCCATGTCAGGCTCTGCACTGTCAGCAAAGAGCCTGCTTAGGATTCTCTGTCCTTCTCTCTCTGCCCCTCCCATGCTTTTGCGCACATGCACATGCTCTCTCGCTCTCTCTCTCTCAAAATAAATAAACTTAAGAAAGAAACAATACAGGTGGTTTTCTTGTTGGTTTACTGGGTCAATATTTAGTCTAGTATGTGATCTGTCTACCTAGAACCTCTCTGTGAACTCCAGTCCTTGCTGAACCACTCTTATCTAATCTCTTCTTAATTATATGTTATAATTTCCCCCCAATAGTTTGCAAATCAATTCCAAAAGTGTAACTCTAGCTGTTGCCGTTACTATCATATTAGGAAAACTTTGAATAAGAATGCTGCTGCTCATTAAGTTTGTTAATATATACACTGATTATGTCCCCTGAAGAAGAGGATTAAAAATCAAAACATAGTAAAGTCTAGTATGGATAAAAGAACTTTAGATCCAGGAAGAAGGACAAGTTCTATTAACACACGGTATGTACAGAGAATGATGGCTACCAACTCCTTTAGAAGCCAACTGCTGGGGAGGCAGCTGGCCAGGTGGTTTGGATATAGCCCCACAACCATCCTGCATAAAGATGATCAACCCATTTTATAGTTAGGAAATGAAAGCACAGAGGTTAAATAACTTGCCAAAAGTCACACCGCTGGGAAAAAAAAAATGAGCAAGCCAGAATTGAAATCCAGAACCTCTCCTTCCAAAGTGACTCCACTTAGGAGATAATCTTGACCAGCAGTTCTCAATGGGGAGTTATTTGGTTACCTAGGGGACATTTGGTAATCCCTGGAGTCATTTCTGGCTGTTAAAATTAGTAAAGCATAATTGTCATCTAGTGGGTTGAGTCCAAAGATGCTGTTCAACATCCTACAATGCACAGAATAATTCTTACAACAAAGAATTATTCTGCCCCAAATGCTCAGGATGAGAAACACTGATCTAGGCTAAAAGCTGCTGTGAACCAGTTACACTGGACCAATTTCAGCTGTGGATAAAGATGTGGTGCAGGGGTGCTGGGGTGCCTCAGTTGGTTAAGCTTCCAACTCTTCATTTCAGCTCAGGTCATGATCTCATGGCTGTGGGGTCAAGCCCCATGTCGGGCTCTGTGCTGAGCAGGGAGCCTGCCTGGTCTTCTCTCTCTCCCCTTCTCTGCTCTCTCTCTCTCAAAATAGAAAAAAAAAAAAAGATGTAGTTCAAAAAACTCCCCCAAAAAACTGATGTACGATCAGAATCACTAAATACTAACAAACCTCCTTTTTCTGAGGTGCAGAACAACTATGAGACCAGCTCCTCCAGGCAGAGCAGGGACTCAATCTCCCAATGATCATTCTAGTGTTTCACTTTTAAACTACACGGCCTCCCTCCAATAAGGGTGCAACACCTCTCTTCGTTTGGGGCCAATCAACTTAAGGCAGGAAAAATCTAGAGGAGCACTTGAGAAGTCATCAAAGGAATAAAAAGTGGCAACTGGCATGGTATCCCAAGGGGGGTTTGGGAGGGCATTAAGGCAGCTGCATCCTATGTGACCCAGGATAGGCAGTAATAGCGTGCCCGGTGTTTCCTCACCTCCAAATGTAATCTCCAAGGGTACCTGAATAACATATGATTATGTGTTTATAAAATGAGGGGCGCCTGGGTGGCGCAGTCGGTTAAGCGTCCGACTTCAGCCAGGTCACGATCTCGCGGTCCGTGAGTTCGAGCCCCGCGTCAGGCTCTGGGCTGATGGCTCGGAGCCTGGAGCCTGTTTCCGATTCTGTGTCTCCCTCTCTCTCTGCCCCTCCCCCGTTCATGCTCTGTCTCTCTCTGTCCCAAAAATAAATAAAAAACGTTGAAAAAAAAATTAAAAAAAAAAAAAAATGAATTACACTAAAGAAATGGTTTAAGGAAAAGTCTCCATTAGGCGGCCCTGTAAGTCATATCACGACTTTCTACAAAGGCTCTCAGACTGCACCCGCATATGCTGGCTGAGGCGTCAGGGGCCCTGGGTTCTGGTTTCGGCAGCACCACTGACAGACTAAGGTTCTGTTGCTTTCATTTCCTAATAAAAACTGTAAACAATTACACACTTCAAATGAAAGCAAGTTAACAGAATTCCGTTTCAGAACCTTTAAAAAGCATATAAAATTACTCCTTCAGAAAAAGTTAAAGATTTTTTACAGGCTATTATAAAATAGTAAAAAATGACTATACTGTGCTTCCCCCATGAGACTGAAGTATCACCAAATAACCACAAATAATTGGTTTTTCTTGGCACTGTCACACTAACCCAAGACTGCATTTGCTAGTGTGGCTAAAAGTCAGGTCAGAAGACTGAAGTTTGTCATTTGATTGCTACATTATACAGATGAATGCATTTGCTGGGCAAATTTTCAAAACAGAATTTTAAAAGTTAAACACGATCTTGCAGAAAATAGCACTTAAATAGATAATTGTACCTTCTGACTCCCTTGTGTACAACTATACCCTGTTAATTTAATTCCACAGAGGGCGGTAAATACAGCAAAAATATATCTACAGCTTAAAATTAAACTGGCCTGGCTAAAACTTAATCATCAAAGAAAAATGGAGACACATCAATCCTATTAATTTTTCTCATACAGCAGAAGAAAAGGAACAGAAGTTTAATAACACTTATGAAATATTTAAAAACCTGTTTTTGAGAAATGAACACAAAATACTTTCCAGAAATGTGCAATTAAGACTAATTAAAACAGGGGCGTCTGGGTGGCTCAGTCAGTTAAGTGCCCGACTCTTGGTTTTGGCTCAGGTCATAATCTCACGGTTCGTGAGATCAAGCCCCACATCAGGCTCTGCGCTAATGGTGCAGAGCCTGCTTGGGGTTCTCTCTCTCTCCAATCTCTCTGCCCCTACCCCACTTGCTCTCTCTGTCAAAAATAAACAAACATAAACAATTTTTTTTCTTAAAAAGACTAAAACAAACAAGCAAACGTACTTACATTAACTACTATAGGGTTAATAGTCAATACCCTGAATCCTATATGCTCCTAGTAATCAAAGTTTGGTTCGACTGTGAAATTTCCTTAACAGAAAATCTCACACTTTCACAAAAATGCACTCAACTTGACTCTTGAGCATATTTGCCAACTCACTTACTACATGTGTAGAAGCATCCTTCTTTGTTAAATCAATTTAATTTATAATCTGGGTATTCCTTTTGCTTGTACAACACTGATACTATTTGGCCTGTTCCTTAAGAAGCAATCACTTTAGAGCCGACAAAAAGAGAGTTGTCAATAAATGCTGTCTTTATGAACCCTTCCATAGTTAATTTTCATGTGGGAGAAGCAATAAACAAAGAAGCCACCTCTCTGGGCTATAAAATGATTCATCTGCAAAAATTACTAGGGAGATTCCGGACTAAATTTCCACATAGGTCTTCTTCTGTCCAGTTAGGACAACCCAACCAAGACACTTCACATTTTCAGGATTTCAGCTTTCCTATACATTAGTGGGATAAAGTAATTACTCCCAACTCCTTCTGCCCACCCTCTCCTCATAGAGATAAAAACTGAAACTATAATATAAGACCTCTGAGAGAAAAGATAAAAAGCATGTTATTTTTCAATAGAGATCTTGCACAAGTTTTCAATAGAGATTGTCTATTTTCAATAGAGATCTTGCACGGTTGACAGGTGAATCTATGAAGGAGATTAAACATAACTGTCTCAAAGAAATTAAGTTCACATCCTGCACCCAACTACCAAGTGATGCTACTAGACAGAAAGCTATTTAATGGTTTAACTTCCTCTATGCATTGAAGAAGCCTTCCTAAATTATCTTGTTAAGTAAATCCCAGGAGTGATGAGACTGAAAATGTGCCTCAGTATTTACATTCATCATAAGAGACTGGCCCAGGCCAGGTAGGCTACAGGCACACATCTACCACACAGCTCCCAGTTATCTGGAACACTTGGCCACTTCACACATGAAACATAGTCTCACATAGCAACTTAATGCTAAAGGTGTTTGCCTATACCTTCTCTTTTGACATTAGAACAACATCTGCATAAAATATTTAGATGCACATTTGGTCAGCTCAGAAGTATTCTACCCTTAGGTACAATATAAAACACTTAGATACTACTCTCAATAGTTTTTTATTTCTACACAGAAGTAAAAAAACAAAACCAAAAAAAACCACACCCCAATATTGATTTTAATATACATCTCTTCTTACTTAATCTGACTTAAGAAATTAGAGATTTGGTCCCTTAAATTTACTAAGAACAAAAAAATAATCTGATGGCGATGGCTTTTAAATGTGTTGCTTCTAGGCTGCAGAGACAGGTCCACATAGACTCAGCAGCTTACAAACATGCCCAATGTGAACATTAGTCAATTTATTATCATCTACTTTTAATGAGCAGCACGTGGCTAAAATTTCATTTGATGGTATCCGTATCTGCAATACATTGTTGCAAGTACCTTAAGGGTCCACAGGTAACTACTGTGTAATTCCTGAAATATTAATTTGTACACAATGGCTTGATGACAGACAAAGGAAAGAACACACAGCACATACTTAAAAAGCTTTCTGAACAGAAAACCTGGGATTTTAAAATCGTCAAACTCGGCATCGCTCTCCTCAGAATCGCCTTCAAGCTTCAGGCACTTCTCTTTGTCCCGCAGCCTCAGCTTATTCCATCTCCTACCATGAAAATAAAAATCATATTTCCATTATTTTGGTTGCATGATTAGAATATAGTTCTAGATAATGCACAAGAAAAAGAAGAAAATTAGAATGGTCTTTTAGCTTTCTACTACCATCATTATCCAAAACACTGATACTCAAAAAAAAAAAAAAAAAAATTCTCTTTTCCTTCTTTCTCAATTCAATTCTTATTTGAATTATTACAGCTGCTTTAGAAATATTTCTGGAAGGTCCCATTTCATTATCAAAACTACTTGTTCCTCTCCTGGCATACCCTAAAGGGAAATTTCTATGCTAGTTCCTAAGATATATGAACTTAATTCTAGAAAAGACTCAGTGAAAATTTCAATATAACTATCTCCAAAATGACAGTATAACAAAAAATAGATTTTGTTTATAATCACTATTTCTGTGCCAAAGGTATGATAGCCATAGCATAAAACAGCATAGTATCTTGAACATAAAGCAAATTTTTGGTCAAAACTGCTATATATCAGATTAACATATGAGGGGGCATCAGAAGTATCAAAGGACTGACAATTAACTTAGAAAAAATGTTTCCACTAAATAAAATCTAAGTTATAAATTTAGTAATAAGATGCTTTTAAGATATAAGATGAATTGTTACTCAAAAACTAAAAATAGAACTACCCTACGACCCAGCAATTGCACTACTAGGCATTTATCCAAGGGATACAGGTGTGCTGTTTCAAAGGCACACATGCACCCCCATGTTTACAGCAGCACTATCGACAATAGCCAAAGTATGGAAAGAGCCCAAATGTCCATCGATGGATGAATGGATGAAGAAGATGTGGTATATATACACAATGGAGTATTACTCGGCAATCAAAAAGAATGAAATCTTGCCATTTGCAGCTACGTGGGTGGAACTGGAGGGTATTATGCTAACTGAAATTAGCCAGTCAGAGAAAGACAAATATCATATGACTTCACTCATATGAGGACTTTAAGAGACAAAACAGATAAACATAAGGGAAGGGAGACAAAAATAATATAAAACCAGGGAGAGGAACAAATAGAAGAGACTCATAAATACGGAGAACAAACTGAGGGTTGCTGGAGGGGTTGTGGGTGGGGGGATGGGCTAAATGGGTAAGGGGCATTAAGGAATCTACTCCTGAAATCATTGTTTCACTATGTGTTAACTAATTTGGATGTAAATTCTAAAAAATAATAAAATTTAAAAAATAAGATGAGTATTTATATTTCAGAAGGGTGATGCCATGTATGTATAACGAAAAAATGTCAAAAGATCTGAAAGTCTTTTTTTTAAGTGTTTATTTTGAGAGAGGGAGAGAGAGAACACACGCACACGCAGGGCAGGGGCAGAGAGAAAATCCAAGCAGGCTCCACACTGTCAGCGCAGAGCCCAACGCTCAGCTCGATCTCATGCTTCATGAGATCACAACCTAAGCTGAAATCAAGAGCTGGATGCTTAGGGGCGCCTGGGTGGCTCAGTAGGTTGAGCAGCTGACTTCGGTTCAGGTCATTATCTCACGTCTCATGGGTTCAAGTTCCACATGGGGCTCTGTGCTGACAGCTCAGAGTCTGGAGCCTGCTTCAGGTTCTGTGTTTGTCCCTTTCTCAAAAATAAACATTAGAAAAATTAAAAAAAAAAAACAACAAAAAACAGTTGGATGCTCAACCAACTGAGCCACCCAGGCGCCCCTAAAGATCTGAAAGTCTTAACATCAAGACTATTGAGAAAGTGCAGCCATTTAACCAGACTAATTCTGTATCCAAATAACTATGATGAATATTGGTGTCATGAATTAAAAAATATACATACAAACGTCAAAAGCCTCACACTCTACTCACTCTCAAAATAAAAGGATGACCTTGCTCAGCATGCATGCAGCTCACAATGTGAATTTCACAAAATGGTGGGAATAGGATAAAGCAATATAGATAAATGCCTTCAAAGTCAAAAACTCACAGGAAGGGAATGAGAACAGTAACATATATAAGAAGACATTTATCCGCCATCGATTATGGAAGAATGCTGAGAATACGTGAGGAAATGTAAATGAGAAAGTGGAAATAATATCACATATACTGTCCACTCAAATCAATGTTGTGTTCTGTATTAATTAGCACAGGAGGCCAAATACATGAGTGACAGACAATCCCATCCAGGTAGCTGCTGGAGGACCTTCAAGTACATCCTCTGATAAATTCTTGCTTTGTTGAGGATGTTAACTCTTCAAGTAACAAAGGGGCTACCTGAGGTTTAACTGTGATCAATAAGGAAGAACTAGCTGATGATCTGAAACTCCTTCAGGGCACTACAAGTACCAACAAATAAGCACTGTTGGTAATTTCCAGAGAAGAACAGCAAATTTAAGAGGCAACTTATAGCCAAGCCTAATAATGGTCACATAGCCATGAAGTTTAATGTAAAATACTCTTTTTATACAAAAATTGTAATGACCTTTTTGTGCTCTAACTTCTAAAGGCAATCTTTTCCTCTCTTTTTTTCTTCCTTAAAAATTATCTCCATGCAACTGATGAAATGAAGTACCCCTTAGTGGCTATAATCGGCTTTGATCTTCTTCTGAGTTTCCTATTATCTACAAATTTAGTTAAGTGCAATGGTATACAGCACTGGATCTCAACCAGGGGCAATCTGGCCATCCTCCCCCCTACCCCAAGTTACTTTGACAATGTCTAGAGACATATCTGGTCATTACAACTGCTGTGAGGAGTGAGATATACTACTAGCATCTGGCAGGTAGAGGCCAGGTGCGCTACTAAACATTCTGCAATGTACAAGACAGTCCTCCATAACAAAATGTGACCTGTCAAATGTCAATAGTGCCAAGTCTAAATAAAAAACCCTGGTAGATCAGTATACCCACTGTTGGAACTTAGAAACCAAAATGAGGGGTGGTGCCTGGGTGGCTCAGTCAGTTGAGCATCCAACTCTTGGTTTCAGGTTGGGTCATGATCTCACAGTTTATGAGTTCGAGCTCAGCATCAGGCTCTGTGTTGACAGTGTGGAACCTGCTTGGGATTCCCGCTCTCCTTCTCTCTCTCTCTCTCTCTCTGCTCCTCCCCGACTTGCGCAAGTGCACATGCACACCCTCTCCCTCTCTCAAAATAAAGAAATAAACTTTAAAAAAAAAAAGAAATCAAAATAATGTACATACATTTCCCTGTGTATATATTTGGATTCTTGCTACCTACTATGTGAAATTTAGCAAGCAAGCAATTTCACATGAGATATTCCTCAGTATCCAAATTCCTTACTATCAGAACTCAAAAACAAACATCTGCAAAACAAAAGATACTTCTATTTAGTAAACTTATGAATAATACAAAACTCATAAGAATCACAGAAATTACCATACTCACTTAAAAGTACTCCATTTTGCAATTACACAAAGATAACTCATAAGAATCACAAAAATTATATCCACTTAAAAATACTCTACTTTGCAATTACACAAAGATAATTTTACAGGAAGAAAAAGAAAAACACCAGAAGATACTGGTTTCACAAGTTTGGCATAAGGTCACTGAATATTTTACATACAAGAGTATCACATATTTAACTCCACTGATAGATAACAGCTATTTCCTTCAACTCAGCCAGTAAATCTTTGGGGCTGTTAAGCTTCCCACTGCATCACTCTGTGTCAACAGGGTTCAGCTTCCTCCTTCTCCTCCCTCCTAAAATGTACAGGCATCATGTCTCCACAGCACACAGCACCTAGGAAACCACATTAGCCACTACAGAAATTATTGCATTCCAGTACCTTCCGCTTCATAAAGATGAGAAGAGCCAAACATTTATTCAGTTTGGCTAAAGGATGACTAAAGATGGTAGGGAAAAATCATTATTGCCTACAAGTATTTGTACCATTGTGAAGACAAATCGCCCCAGCAGAGTCATCCACACATATTAAAGACAGAAAATACCGGAGTTATAAAACCACATGCATATGCGGCTCAGTCTAAGCGATCCTTCTGTTATATAAAGCAGTAATTCCTCATGGGGCTTGGAGCCAGAACAGACCTCTGACCATCTAACCAGTGCCCACTGAAACAGTGCAGCACCTAGTGCTGATGGACAAGAAGGACCACATGGCAGACTGGGGGCAGGGGGGAGGGGGGTGGTGGAGGAGTATCACATTCACCTGATGCCTTTCCCATCCTAGATGCTATCAAGAGTCTTAAAGTTGCTCTCAACCTGCTTGTCCTGCAACCTGGCAGGCCGTGCGACCTGTCTGGTCAGCAGGTGTAAAGGGATCTCTGTGCTATGAATAAACTGGGTTTAACACACAGAATAACCACAGGCCAAAACACAGAAGTCCGCACCCGGATGGTCTAGAATCAAATCCTGACTGCTATTTATTAGTTCTTTAACCCTCAGCAAGTAACTTCACTTCTTCAGCACCTAAGTCTCCTCAAGTAGGAGATGGGGAGAACAATGGCATCTACTTCCCTAGATTTAGGGAGGATTAAATGAGGTGTCACATGTAAAGCACTTAGCATGAGCCTAGAATGTAAGTGCTTAACAAATGACTACACTATTACACGTAATCATACCTGCTTACTGAAATCCTCACACAAACTCACAATCCTCAGAGCTGTTACTATGTTCACGTACAGAGGAGGAAGTGGAGGCAATATATAACCCAATATAATCCATCTGTGATAAGGTAATGCACCACCAGTGTTTATTAAAAGAATTCAACAAGTATGTGTGAACAAAAACCATGTTTATTAATCAAATGGATGCTCAGAAATTATGAGTACCATGCTCAACATGAGTGAACACACTTACCCATCAGAAGATACCTGCTGGAATACTTCAATTTAAAAATTCTGTAACAGATTTGTAAACAGTAAACTGTCATGAAGTATGGCTGCCTTTTATATGACAGTAACAAAAAAATTGATACAGAAGGACTTAAATTGGTTGGGGATGGGTCAAGATTAAGATCTGGGCTCCAGTGATTTAAAATCTTAAAAATCAGATATGGTCCCAAAACGTCTAAATTCTGTTTCAATAAGTAAGGCAGATAATGGATTTTAAAAGTGGAAGGGGGCAGTAAATAGTCCAATATTTACATCTTTGGAAAAGAAATAACTTTTCCATGTTTTTTATCCTCGCATTTAAAAACATTCCGCACATGTAATAGTCACAGCTGCAGCCACATAAAAGCAAGTGGGCCTGGTGTTCCCTGGCAGGGTTTCTAACTCTTTGCGGGACTGCCACAGTCAGCCTGCTAGCGACTCCACTGGCAGCCACTTAGAAAAGAACCCAGTAATAAACATAAACTTACAATTCCAATCAGATGCAGGCAGAGAAAATGCTCCCTGGCTTTGCTACATTCATGCAAGAATGAGAACCTGGCCCAGGCTGTGGAGCCTGGGGCTGATACCACAATAATGATCTGTCAGAAGCAATTCGGACCCAGGGCCAGGCTCCTGGCAACAAGGCACAGCTAACCAGTTGAACTATACCAGGAACAACACTTCCTCCAGTTGCTAGGGCACCTTGTCAACAGAGCCCTAAGAATACACCTGAGAGCTAGTTGTCACCATTTAAGGTTATTTATTTTCAAAGAATTTCCCGAACACCAAGAATGTTTAAAATATATAAGTGGAAAAACACAGCTAACTGCCATTATGCCATACCTTGCAGTTTCTTCATATCTGTGCTATCTGTATTCCTGTACTGTCCCCAAGCTCCCCCCAAACACATATATCCCCACCCCAGATGGACCATTGAGACCTCTGCCCAAGCCGTGCCTCCAGAGACGCCTTCTTCGATCAGAGTTAGGTGTCCTGTCCTCCAGGTGCCTTCTCAACCCCACAGCACCTTGGACACACCTGGTGTTTCTACTAGAGTACTCACCAAGTGTTCAGCACCACTTGAAAATCGTATCTAATCTTCCCCATTAGACTGGGAGACACCTGAGGCCACAGACTGTTTTAGTCATACTCCTAGAGACCAGTGTAATGCCCACCTAAACACAAATACTCAGTAAATGCTGAATGAATGAATGGGGTTCAGAATTGGGCTGGAAATAAGGAAGACATCACAGACAGAAGCTGGCCTGAAAATGGTCAAAGTGGGTCATTCAAAAATGAGTTCAAGAATTGTCCTATTCTGGGTGCCTGGGTGGCTCTGTCGGTTAAGCATCTGACTTGGCTCAGGTCATGATCTCACAATTCATGAGTTCAAGTCCTGCATCAGGTGAGCTCAAGCCCCGCTTTGGGTAAACACGAACTCCGCTTCGGGTGAGCCCTGCTGCTCTCTCTGCCCTTCATGGGATTCTCTTTTCCTACCTCTCTCTGCCCCTTACTCACTTTGTGCCCTCTTTCTCTGTCTCAGAAAAAAAAAAAAAAAAAAAAAAAAAAAGTCCTGTTCTTTTTAAATTTTTAAATTTTTTTAAGGTTTATTTGGGGGGGAGAGGGAGAGAGAAAGAGAGAAAGAGAGAAAGAGAGAAAGAGAGAGAGAGAGAGAGCAAGGGAGGGGCAGAGAGAGAGGGAGACATAGAATCCGAAGCTGGCAGCACAGACCCGATGTGGGGCTTGAACTCACAAACTCAGGTCATGACCTGAGCCAAAGTCAGACACTTAACTAATGGAGCCACCCAAGCACTCTAGGAATTGTCCTGTTCTATCTCATTTACAGCCTACCTCCTGCTGCATTCCTGCTCTTTCTACATGTATGATGTTAAAGAACTACTCCTAGATACATCCACTGGGTAAACATGAGTAAGATCCACTACAAAGAATGAGGCATGACAAGGACAAAGTCAGAGAAATTCTTGATTGTATAAGGAGGAAAAAAAAAAAAAAAAAGGACAGGAAAGGAAAGGAAACTCCTTTATTAATAAAAATTTTGTAAGTTATTTTCAAGTCCTGAATTGTGTTTTGGGTTTTCCAGTGGATTCACTTTGTAACAACACTGGTTTCTGCACACCAGATCTTGGGAAGAATCAGAAGCCCCAAGTTTGCATCCAAGCTTCCCTATAGGACCAGGTGGAAAAGGGTGGGCAAAAGATTCAACTTTTTAATGAAAGAATTCATCTTCTGAGAAAGGAAAACAAAAAATTTAACTAGCCCTAAACTACAATGACAATACTAGAAAGGAAATAATGTTTTTGATGGTCCCACCATCTTTTTCTTTAATCTACATATGTAATAATCACAGCTGCAACCAAATAAAATGAAGTACGTTATTCACTGGGGAGGTTTTCTAACTCCTACAGTTCCTCAGACTTCGGTGGCAGCCCCTAACGGAGAACCCAGTAAAAAACACAGATTTAAGATACCCACTGAGAAGTGAAAACCAGATGTGGGCAGAGAGCTGCATTTCAGGTCTCTAACTGGCAAGGAGAGGTGTGAACTTTAGAAGCATCATTTAACACCACTGCATTTGTCTCCTCTGCCACAAAATGAATCAAATAAAAGTTTCACACAGCACTAAATGGTAACATATGTACTACACCCTTGGGAAACTACTTTTTTTATATACTACATGCATATCAGATGCTATCTTGCAATTAATTATTGGTAGATTACACACAAAAAAAGTAAAACTGAGAAATTTTTGTTAATTGCAGGTTATATATGAATACAAAATAACTGTTAAAACACCTACTGTAATCTTGGGCAGGCAGGAATTAGGTGTAGCTCCTTAGTCTAGAAGGCCATCACGCTATTCCACCCATACCATCAGCAAAGATTAAGATTATCACAGTCCACTTAGGGAACAATGTCCTGCATATCTAGCACAGCAAGGAGTGTGGAAATCAAGCCTTACAAGGCACAAAAGAATGATCTGGAAAACGGACCTTAGAACAGAGAAACCTGTGAGGAAGCAAAGTGTCATCCTCACCTATCCACACTCAGAAGCAAGGAGCAGGCTGTGAAGTTTGAAGAATGCCCCCTGGGCAGAGGTCTAGTGCCCCCTAGTGCATTCAAAGGAGAAATATTTTTTGATTTCTCCCAAAACAACTACTGACAATGTGCTTATATTTGTACAACTTTTTTATCACTAAGTGGACCTTATCATATTAATAAAAAATGTATAAAAGGGAAAAAAAGCCTAATATCAACAAAACTAAGTATATAATAGCTAATGATCTGGCTATGCATACTAATACCAATTGTTAAACTGCCTTTTACTTTAGAAAGAGGACACCTTTTCATAGATATCATTATTTATAGGCTCTTCATGATTCTCACAGACCTCTTACCAACTTGATGAAATCTTTGTAGTAAATGTTTTACCTGGTGGGCATGCAAATAAGAGCAGCTAATATTTATTGACTGCCTGACATAAGCCTAATATCTTAGACATATTATCTTTTGTAATCCTCATACCATCTGTGAACAAAGTACTGCTATGATCCTCATTTTACAGATGAAAAGATGTACAGAATCTCATGGTTACTAGGTGAGACTCTGGCACTGGACTCCATGGCCTGTGATTTCTAACCCCTATGTCACATATCACCTCCTTGAGTAACAACGACTAGCTCTGGACCAGTTGTGTTTTCAAACTACACATACAAACATCCATATTATGTATATATTTTTTAAACTCAGAGTCAGAAAACAAATACTAAGGAATGACAACAACTAATAGTTACTGATGCTCACCGTGTGCCGGGCACTGTTTTAAGCAATTTACCTGTATTAATTTATTTACTCCTTGCAAACCCTATGAGGCAGATACTATATTTAATCTTTTTCACAGTTAAAGAAAAATAGGGACAGATTAAGTAGCCTGGCCAAGATCACCAACATGAAGATTCAAACTCAGATAATTAACCTCTAGAGTCTACTCCTGTTACATAATCTTGTCTCTCAAATGTATTTTCCAAACTCCCTAAAACCACCTCTTTTCTCATAGTGCAAGCCAAAGAGTCAATAATCGCTTCTTTAATGGCTACACAATGAAAACAACTGTATAAGAGCAAACCAAGTTCTAAAAGTCCAATTCACAGATGTCTCAAAAGATGTCCTTCCCTACCTCAATATTGCACAAAGTGAGTCAAAACTCCCTCTTCACTGCACAGTTGCCAACTTTTTCAACAGTAAAATCAGCTTAGCAATTCTTTTGACTACAAATAATCTAGACTGAGCAAACACATAAGACATATTTAATAAACAGACAAACCAATGAACTGCCTATACCAACCCACAAAAAAAGGCAAAATATACCTATCAATAGGAATTGTCAAACATTAGTAGCTTCAGACCGTATAGTAAGAAAATGAACATGCCTGCTCCAAAACTCCAAGGAAGTCATATATTGAGCTACTTGAAATTCACAAGGGACCTAACTGCTCTGCCTTCATTTTTACACTGCAAGAGCCACCAAGCCTGGAGCACTTCAGACCTGCACTATGAGGGAAAAGTCACACACCATATTGTTAAATCATTCTCAATACAGGGTGAAATTTCAATCTCTGGCTCATTCTGCACTTACTGCAATATCCATGAAAGAAATCTACAACAGAAGCACAATGAGTACAATTTGATTTTTAAAAATATATTCAAGGCACCAAGCTGGGTATTTAATATAGTTTGCATTTCTGTAGTGCAATAGGTTTTCTATTTCAGACAGCTAAGAATCCCTTACAGATTAGTCTAATTTGCTAAATTGAGATACTCAGTGTTTTACTTTTCTTATCTGCCTTTTTATGGTCTATCTGGGTGGACTTAATTGGCACCTCTGAGCAGATGAAATACCCTCAGTTAGCAGTCCAGATCTCACCGAGTAAATTAAGACTGATGCAGACAATTATGCACTGAAACTGGGAATGAGAGGTGTGTGCAGAGCACGAAGCAGAATTAGTCTTCATTTGTGTCTTAGCTTTGTCATTTCAAAGAAGCCAAGATTCTAAGAAAACTCTTTAAGGGAGTAACTTTTCCTTCTGTCTAAAATATAGAATCGGGGGGGGGGGGGGGGGGGGGGGGAAGAACACAGGTTTATTTCTTGAGACATTAACTCCTAGAAACTGATGGTAGTAAGAACAATCTTCAAATCATTATGTTTAGGTTTCTTGAATAAATCTAGATTAAACTTAAAAATTCAGATCTTAGACATCAAATAATTTGGAGATCAAATGCTTTTTACAAAAAGTTATAAGCTCTACAATGTAATTTGGCCTTTCCTACATGTGACCTTCCTGAAAGTGCTAAATCATCATCCAGTGCAAACAAAGATCCAATTGAAGAATAAATGAGAAAATCCCAGTGCAAAGGGAGCCAGCTCTAGGCAAAACAAGACACAGAGGCTCTGTAGGGATAATAAAATGGAGACAGAGCAGCTAGGAGAGGGTTCTAGGAGGCACAGCCTTCAGCAGCATTTCAGGCATGGAATGGGACCCGCAAACAGTGTGGAATTGGTCCCCATCAAGTGAAGGCAGAAACCTGTTGCTGAGGCAACACTCCTCCCAGTCCATCACACCAACCAAGCTGATAGATCACTCCCACCTGACCCAATCCTCCTCGGATCCCTTTCTCTTCTCCAGTCTTCTCCATTTACTGCTGTCTTGGACAAATTATATCAGCTTTCTGGGCTCAGGTTCCTATCTCCTAGGGTTTGTGAGGATTAAACCAAAGAACCCATCTGACACAAAGCACTGCCTAAGTAGTAAGCGTTAGGTGATGCTACCTATAGTTCTCATAGAACCTTTCTTCCAACCCCCACATGCCACCCTTGCTCAAGCCATCAAGGCCTCCAAATTTCCAAATCCAAGAGACTTCTCCAACATTTATCCTACTTGGCTTGACCCCTCTAAGCACCTGAAAATGCTGACAGCCTTTCTCCTCTAGAACTATGCAAGTATACAGCCAAACCCTCCAAACCAGGATCCAAATCGCCTCTGGCCCCAGTAGCTCCAGTGCTTAAGGGGAAGGACAACAGAGATACTGTTTACCCAGATGATTAAGCCTCGCAGTGTTAGAAGGTAATCTGTAAGATTTACATAATATATGGAGTCATTAGCCTTTTCTAACTCAAAGTTAGTCATACAAAACAAAGTAAAAAAAATGGGGCAGAAAAGAAAAATCTTTAAGGTTTAAAGATTTAAATAAATATATTTATTTAAATAAATATTTGTATTTATTAAAAGCCAGTTACAGGGGTGCCTGGGTGGCTCAGTTGTTTAAGCGCCCGACTTCAGCTCAGTTCATGATCTCACGGTTCACGAGTTCAAGCCCCGTGTTGGGCTCTGTGTTGACTCAGAGCCTGGGGCCTACTTCGGATTCTGTCTCCCTCTCTCTCTGCCCCTCCCCCACTTGCACTGTCTCTGTCTGTCTCTTTCTCTCAAAAATAAAATAAACATTAAAAAAAAAGTTACATCAACAGGCATGACTACAGATGCAGGTTACACAAGACCATGAGGCAAATTCTATCCCCATCCACACCATACCTGTCAAGTCTTCTAGACTCCCTACAATCACCCCAAGTCCCCATCCAACTGGTTGAAGTTTTTGGTTTGGTTTCCATTACAGGAAGGGGGAAGCAGCTAAGTGCTGATTCTTAGTGCCACCCTGTGGTCACATCTAGATATTACACATTCCACCAATTCACAAATGCAAGGAAAATGACATTTACAAAACCCTCTCCTGGCTTCAAATCCCAGCTCTACCTCTTAACAGATCATATTGGCAAGTCGATCAATTTGAACAAGGCATGATCAAGTGTTTGAATAGCCTACTATAACTGTAATAAATGAAAGGTACGTATACATAAGATCAAAGCCTAGAATGAAATGTAGACAAATGACATAAAAAAGAGGTGTAAGTAGTTTTATTTTTTTTTTCCATCTTAATACTGTCATAATTTCATTATTTAAAAAAACAAGGAATCATCCAAAGTTCAAGGTGGGGGGTGTGGAAAGCCTTCAAACCATTTGCAGGTAGCCACTCAAATCAGTTTCAGGCTGTGATCTCAGCAGCTTAGCCCAGAGTACCACTAGATGATATATGAGGAGACTCAGGGACCACCTACTGAAAAGTCTGTTACCTTGTTTCACTTACTGAGGTGGAGGTAGAATGGGGGCGGGGTAGGGGGGAGATTTATTGCAGTGGTAATACCAAGCTGACATTGGGCTAGAGTAGAGAAAAAAGCATTACATTTTCAAACCCCAATGTCCTTAACCAACAATTCTCTCCAACTGCATCAAGGGTTTCCTAAATGGGAACATAGTAAGGGCCTGTAATACTGAGGAACGCCACCAACCTCGCCTCAGAATTAGTGGGAGCCCAAAGTACGAGCGCCGCACCCAGCTCCTTCCGCCCCTGACCTGCTGCCTCAGACACTGCAAGCTGAGTCCTGAAGATGCTTTCCAGGTGATTCTGAAGCATATGTTCTGATAAGAAGCAGATGATCTATTTTACACAGCACTTAGCTGAATGAACCGACCTCAAAGTTCCTCTCCAAGCCCTTTCCTATATAAACACAACCCACTTGTGCAGGGTACATAAAAGAGGATTTTAAAGTAACATATACACCTCAGCACTTTCGACAATAGCCAAATCATGGAAAGAGCCTAAATGTCCATCAACTGATGAATGGATAAAGAAGATGTGGTTTATGTACACAATGGAATACTACTTGACAATGAGAAAGAATGAAATCTGGCCATTTGCAGCAACGTGGATGGAACTGGAAGGTATTACGCTAAGTGAAATAAGTCAGTCAGAGGACAGATATCATATGTTTTCACTCATATGTGGATCTTGAGAAACTTAACAGAAGTCCATGAGGGAAGGGAAGGGGAAAAAAATAGTTACAGAGAGGGAGGGAGGCAAACCACAAGAGACTCTTAAATACAGAGGGTGGATAGAGGGGTGGGGGAGAGGGGGAAATGGGTGATGGGCATTGAGGAGGGCACCTGTTGGGATGAGCACTGGGTGTTGTATGTAAGCCAGTTTGACAACAAATTATATTTTTTTAAAAGTAACGTATAAAAACTGAATCTGCCAAAAGCTACCACCTCAAAAAGGAAGAGTATATAAAACCTACTTATACACATTAAGTAATTCCCAAAGTTGACAGTGCATCAGAACGATCTGGAGAAGCTTTTTAAAAATTACGACCTGAAGCCCCAAGCTAGATTTCTTGAATCAGCACCTCCAATGGCAGGGCACCCAGGTGATTCTGCAAAATCAGCCTGTAGGCTGGGAACCTCTGCTTCAGTCTATGCTCACTGACAAGAAAATAAAGCCTGTTACTATTATATACTGTCTGGCACACAGAAATACAAAGAAGAGCTTCAGGGTATGGGTTTAAGTCAAATTATAAATGCTAGCCCTAGTTGTGTCAACAGGAAACAAAACTTACTTGGAAGGACATCCTCTCACTTAGGATACAACCTGACCTACAACCCAAGTCTGACCCAAGCAGTGCTCACTGCAGCTGGAGAAGGAAGCCAGAGTTGGTGACATTTTTTGTCTGTGCTATCTCTCAAGTTGGCATATAACTGGCATGAATGCTGCTGCTTCCCTCTGAGGCCCCCGTGTCCATGGTAGACATCACTAACGGACTGTAGCACTCTTTCCTAGAGAGTCCAAACAGGGCCTCAGTCTCCCCCCTGAACAGAATGCCACTGCCTAAAATGGGAGCTGTCTGGTAAGGTGAGGGCTTGTGCCCTACCTTCCTACAGTGACTGCTTAGAAACCAGACATCTCTGCAGACCACAGCCACCACACCACTATCCAAGGCAATCCAAATGAGAAATAATGTGTCTCCAAAGCAAAGCAAGCATGTATTTTCCTTTTCAATAACCTGCACCTTAGGGTCTTTTTCAACATATCTGAACTACTCAACAGACCAGGCCTTGCGCTGGGATGAATCTCCTCCACAAAGTCTTCCCCAAATACCTGTCTGAATTCATTCTGTGCCCATGTCCCCTAAAAGACAAATTCCTCTCTGGAAACCCTAGCACCAGTCCTAGAGCGCACACACACATTCATGCAGTGAGAGCAAAGATGACACAATGAGAGCTGCCTCGTATCTCATCTGGAAATCAATCAGAAACACCGAGGTAACGAGGGCTGCTGATCTTTGATCACCTCAAGGGGAAAGGTGCACATATGAAATGTCTGGTCTTGTAGGCCACCCGTGACCCATTCCGGCTGTACAGACTGGGTAAGTAACACCTAAGTGTTCACCAGAGACACCTATCACTCAAACACTGCATGTGTGTCAATCCTATTAAGTCTTTATTTGGCTCCTGGAGCTCCCAGGCCCTAGCTTTCTACAACAGCGATGTATTTTAAGAAAAGCTAAACCTCACAACTAAGAGCAATAGCCTAATAGAAACTCTGCTGCTACAAAATTAAAATGAAAAAATAACGATGTTTTCTAGGATCTGCATACCAATGACATGAGTAGGAACCAACGGAATATTTACTTCAAAGAACTGGCTCATCCTTCCTGGTATATCCAGAAGTATGAAAATCAGGGAACACCACTGAGGAGGCAGCCTCAAAATGCAACTTAGTACAGAGACAGAAGCAGGATACAAATGTGAGACAGGCAAAAAACACCTGAGCAGTTTAAAAAATGGTAACACTTCCAAGACTGATCTGAGGTCTTGGGGCCAAGTCAGAGAAAAGAAGGATCCTAACAGTTATTATCCTGTTCCAGAAAAGGTTACGTTGTAGAAAAGTCTTGATAGCAAACTTGCACTTAGCAACAGCTAAACACAAAGTTACCAGGTTGGGACTGAACTAGAGCTAAGGGAAGACCTCAGACAGATGCTCCCTCCAGCTCAGAGAAGAAAGGGGATGAGATGTCTAGGAGTGACCCACTTTCACTTCTAAGTTTAAATGAGCATTATAATGAACAGGGTTATAACCAGTACAAGTTCAAAAAAGGCACCTAGCTTAGGTACACATTTCTAAACTCTAACCATTAAGAAAAACTCATTTTCTGTGTTGCAAACTCTATGGGGCTTTACTCTGATTATCCATCCTCAAACCACTGCTAAGATACAGAAGCCTAAAGTCTTTTTTTTCACTCAAGGGAATACCATTACAATTTCAATCTGTCTACAAAGATCAGCAACAAGAAGTAACAAAATATAAAAAGCAACTGGCAGTTCTAAACTGTTCTTAATAACGCTTCTCAGTCCAAAGCATTTTCTTTTAACATCCCCCAATCCAAAGAGTATCAAAGGAGACGCAAAACAAACATTTCAATGTGGTATCTGCAGTTTAACAGCCGTAATAACTGTGGCCATAAAATTTTAAGAGCTATAGTATTTTGGTGGCAATTAGAGTTATTGATATTTCTGAAATTCATCTGAGATTTTACTGTAACTTTAGCAAAAAACTGGCTTTGGTATGGCTTTGGAAATAATTGTTCTACAATCTTAACATTATTAAGAAAAACGCATTGCAATGAATTTAAACTAAACCCATATTTAAAATTCAATCAAAATAAACTGCTTCTCATCATGATACTAATACATTTAAAAATTAATTTAATATTGAATGGGAAGAAAATATTGCTTCATTTACAATCAATACGTTGAGATTAACACTTTTATTAATTCTCTACAGTAGTTAGAAAGAGACTGACACCACTCAGCATTCAAGAGCATCCAGTGATATCCTTCAAATACCTCTACAGATATTAAATGTGCAAAGTAAAGTTAAAGTTGCAATGAGAAGTAACAAATGTAAGCCACTCCTCAAGGATGCTACTTAAGGTCTACCACAGTAAGTGTAACAGCTCTAAGAACTGGATTTAGGTCACAGGTCCTCAAACTGTGTGAAAAAAACTATGCCACCTCTGCTTTTAAAAGGTTAGGCAGGGGCACGTGTGTGGCTCAGTTTGTTAAGCATCCTTCTCTTGGTTTTGGCTCAGGACATGATCTCATGGTTCAGGAGTTCGAGCCCCAAGTCCTGGCTCTGTGCTGATGGCATGGGGCCTGCTTGGGATCCTCCCCTCTCTTTCCCTCTCACCCTCTCTGCCTCTCTCCTCCCGCCCCCGCCCTTCCCCCATGCACACTCTCTCAAAATAAATAAAAACAAAGTTTAAAATAAATAAATGGGGCGCCTGGGTCACTCAGTCAGTTGAGCGTCTGACTTTGGCTCAGGTCATGATCTCGCTGTCCACAAGTTCAAGCCCCACGTCAGGCTCTGTGCTGACAGCTCGGAGCCTGGAGGCTGCTACAGATTCTCTGCCCCCCCCCCCACTCATGCTGTCTCTCTCTGTCAAAGATAAACATTACAAAAATTTTTTTAATATAAATAAACAAATAGATACATAGACAGACAGATAAAAGGGTTAGGGAGTGTATGAGACAATCTGGATGTGGGTCATCAGTTCTAAGTAACAGAAGAAAAAATATCAGGACAATCTGCATTCATAAAGGCCCGTGGAAAGCTACAAGAAACAATAAACTAGACCTCCCTACATAGAAAAGAAGAAAAAACTGTGGAAGACTGGGAAAAAGCCATCCCAGGAGCAAACACTTAAAAAGTAATCTGCTGGGGTGCCTGGGTGGCTCAGTTGGTTAAGCGTCCAACTTCTGGTCAGGTCATGATCTCACAGCTCAAGCCCCGCATCGGGCTCTGTGCTGACAGCTCGGAGCCTGGATCCTGCTTTAGATTCTGTGTCTTCCTCTCTCTCTGCCCCTCCCTACTCTGGATCTTTCTCTCTCAAAAATAAACATTAAAAAAATTTTAATAAATAAATAAATGAACAAATAAATAAGGGGATCTTTTTATCTTATTTACCTGTTTTATTTATCTTTCAAACAGATCCCCTTTCCCTTGGACCTTGTTCGTGCTTAGTAAGCTCATGTGGGAGACCTGAGGCATGGCAGGGTCGTGCTCAGTGGGACACACTGGTATCTGCAGCATACAGACCATTTTCCAGGGCTCAGAAAAAATATATGGCAGCTGACTTCCTGAATGAACACATTCACCTTCCCTTTTATCTTATTTGCATCTTATACTGAGAGAGCCATGGAAAAAAGCCAAAGTCAATCTCCAGCATAAAAATGACCTTGAAAAGGAAGGGTATGCAATGAGCATGAAATACACTTCTGGCAGCATGACGGGTTTATAATTCTGTAGGTGACTACTTTCTCAAGATAAGGAAGGAGGGATTTAAGAAAACAAGCTTATTCTTTCATACACCAAAGCTTAAATTTCAGCTTCTTTTTGGGACAAAGTCCTCCACAATCACTTCCCTGCTTCAAAAGAAAACAAAAACCACCACTATACAAGCCAGTCTTCTCCTGACCCCTGCTACAGGTGACCTCTCTGAGTATAAAGGCATACATCTCACACTTCAGTCCTCTGCATGCATCTTGCCCTGGCCCTCCCCCAAGCCTTTCTTCTGAGACTCGTCCCAAATCTGAACGAAGATACAGAAATTAGAAGCATTCCGTATCAGCTCCTCTGGGGACTTGGGGGTTCTGCTGGTTTAGGAGGCTAAGGATGCAGGAAGTCCAACCTTTGGATAAACGGGGGTCTAATACATTAACCTGAATCTAGAATCCTTGTTTAATAAACCTGCTGCCTAAGACAAAGCAAGCAGTACAATCTCTACAATCTCTGCAGACTGACCTTAGCCGCTGCTTATAATAATCTTCATCTCCATCATCTCGGCATCTCACTACTTTCCGACCTCCTCCTCCACAGGTGGCTTCTGCTTCTTCCCCAGAACTTGGAAAAAAGTCATCCCCCATCTCCTGCACCGGGACTTTTTTCTGCCGCTTCCGGTGCTTGAGCACGGGTTTCAGCACGGAGTCAGGGCCTTCTCCGGTCAGCTCAGCCCCCTCTGCCTCCTCCTGCTCCTCCTCCGTGGGGAAGTATTCGGACTCTTCGCTCTCAGAGGTGCCCTCTGCCTTCGGCCTCACGTCAGACTCCAAAGGCTTCTTTCCTTTCGGCAAGCCCACTTTCCCTTGGAAATGAAGAGCCCTTTTCTGCAGCTTCTTGATGTGCTTTCTCAAGCGCTTATCTGCTTTCGAGAGAACTTTGCTTCGCTCACTTGGTTTGTTTGCACTGAGTGTTGCGCTCAGCTCAGAGGTGCCCGAGGCCGCAGTTTTCCTAGCTGCTCTTTTATTACAAGCTTGCTTCTTCCTTTCAAAAGACAATTTTGCTTGATCTGCCAAATACTTTTCAAAGCCTGATGCTTCATCGAGCATTAGTTTTCTAGGCTTTTTCTCCTGTTTCTGAGGGATCTGGGTTCCAAAAGGTGTCATCTGGCCAGTGCGGATGAGCTCTTCCCAAGCAGCCTCCTGGACAGGCATGAGCATGCTGCCGAGACAGGATGGCCCCGGTTCTGAAAGAGGGACGACAATGCACTGGGCACTAGTGTGAACCTTTCCAAGAGTACGACATAAGGACTCACTTATTCAATAAACAGCACCTACAAACAACTCACATTTAAAAAACATACCGTGGATGTACTAAAGCATATTGTATATAAAAGAACAGAATAAAATTTATTATAGCATTCATCATACCACGTTCAATACACTCCTATTCAAAAAGGTGTTGTATGGAAACCAATCTGACAATAAATTTCATATTTTAAAAAAAAAGGTGGTTTCTCAATAACTTTTTCTAAAATAATGCATTATAAATACACTCTCTGTGTATCTAAAGACAGAGCTACTCATATACAACATACACATTTCTCTGTGTTTCCTCATCAATTAAAGAGTAGCCCCCAAGGAAGCAATCTCCCAAGTTTCCATGTCACTTCAAATACCAACATTCACATGGACTTAAATTCAAGAGATAGTAAAACAGAAAACATAAAGAATCAGCATGCACCTACATAGATAAAACATAAACATTCACTCTGCACTGCCCAATATAATAGTCACCATGTGGTTATTTAAGTTGAAAATTCAGTTCCTCAGATGCACTTGCCGTATTTCAAGTGCTCAATGAGTCATATGTGGCTAATGGCTACCATAATGGACAACACAGACAGCATTTCCAGCATTGCAAACAGGTCTACTGGACAGCACTGTGTTAAATGTGCAAAGTTAACTAACAGAAAAGAGAAACTAAAATTGGAAGTTCTGCCTAGCAATATAAAGTCACCCAGATATCATCCCTCTTCCGTTAGTTGAACTTAATCTCTGGCAAAATTATTTCACCCACAGCCAAAATACAAACGTAAGTAAGGCTGAACAGGAAGAATCCATATTCTAAAAATCTGCATTTCTTGTAACCAGTGTTTCACTAAACTTGCAGTAAAGAATACACATCAGAAAGGGCACAAATACTAAATGTACAGCTTAGTGAATTTTCAGAAAAAAAACATACCCATACACCGACATCCAGATCAAGAAACAGAAATTACTACTACCCCCAGATGCACCACCCTTCATGGCACCCTCCAGTCTCCACCCCCCCTAAAATAATAACTGACCATACCATTAACGCTATAAACAAGCTGTACCTAGCTTTGAACTTTATGTAAATGGAAATGTTTGTACTCTTACGTCTGGCTTTTTTGCTATAAACATTATGCTTGTGAGAGTCATCCTTATTGTTGAATATCGTTGCAGTTTGTTAATTCTCATGGCTGTTAGTATTATATTATATAAGTATACTATAATTTTTCCATTCCACTGTTAATGGACATTTGGGTGGTTTCCAGGTTTTAGCTACTATGAATTATGTTGCTATGAATATTCCAGCACACCTCCTTCAGAAATACATTTATACATAATTCTTTGGGTATGTTAAGCTCTAGCAGACACTGCCAAATGGTTTTCCAAAGTAGTCCTATTAATTTTAAGTTCTACCAACAGTGTTTGAGAGTTTCAATTCTTACCATTTTAGCTATTCTGGTAGTTGTGTAATGGTACCACTTTGTGGTTATAATTTGTGTCTCCCTACTAACTAATGAACTAGGGCACCTCTTCATAGGTTTACTGACCTTCTGAATAGCTTCTTTTGAAGACAATGTTCAAGTCTTTAGCCCTTTCCTAAGAGTTCTTTAATACACTCTGGATTTGTGTGCTTCAATTATACATGTATTGCAAATATCTTCTCCCACTCTGCAGCTTGTCTTTTCCCTCTCTTAATGCTATCTTTTGATGCACAGTTTAGTTGTGATATAGGTCACTTATCAAATCTTTTTCTTTACAAAAAGCATTTTTGTATCTCGTTAAGTCTTTGCCCCAAAATCATGAAAATACTTTCCTACGCTATACTCTAAAAGCTTTGTGTTACCACTCACATTTATATTTTTATAATCCTTTCAGAATTTATCTTTCTACATAGAGTAGCAGGCCAAGACTCATTTTACCTTCATGTGAACCACTTACCGAAAAGACGACACTTCCCCATAGCACTGTACTGCCACATGCATCATAAACCAACTAATCACACATGGGTGGGTTTGTCTGCTGGACCCTATATTCTGTCCCACTGATCTATTTGTCTTTCCTTGTGCAAATACCCACTGTCTTACTTACTGCACCTTAATCACAGGCCTTGATATTCTGTTCCCCTTCAAGACACACTCTTCTCGGGATGCCTGTGTGGCTTAGTCGGTTGAGCATCTGACTCCTGATTTCAGCTCAGGTCATGATCTCTCAGTTCGTAAGATAGAGCCCTCACATTGGGCTCTGTGCTGACGGTGCAGAGCCTACATGGGATTCTTTCTTCCCTCTCTCTCTGTCCCTCCCAGGTTCATGCGCTCTCTCCAAATAAATAAATAACCTTTAAAAAAAGAACGGGGGGAAGGCTGCCTGGGTGGCTCAGTTGGTTGAGTGTCCGACTTCAGCTCAGGTCATGATCTCGTGGTTCAGTTCATGAGTTCGAGCCCCACATCAAGCTCTGTGCTGACAGCTCAGAGCCTGGAGTCTGTTTCAGATTCTGTGTCTCCCTCTCTCTCTCTGCCCCTTCCCTGCTCATGCTCTGTCTCTCAAAAATAAACATCAAAAAAAAATTTTTTTTAAATCGACTTTTCTTGGCCCAATACATTTTTATATCAATTTTAGAATTAACTTGTTAATGCCCCCACCCTCACCCCATACTTCCCACCCCACACCCTCTCTCTAAAACAAAAACAAAACAAACAAACAAAACCACTATGGAAATGGTCAGAGGGCCAAAAGGAAAACCAGTAGAGACTGGGATCCTGGAAGGCACAGAAGTATCAGCTGCTACAGACAGGCCAGGTGGAATAAGAATGAAAAGGGGCTTTTGGAATTGGGGAAGTCTATTAATCCTGGATAGTTTTACCAAAGAAGCAAGAGAAGGTACAATGCAGTGGCAGGTTTTAGGCAGCCGGACAGGAACAACGAGAACATGGAACCTCAGCAGGAGAAAGCCTTGGTTACAAGCCCAACGAATTCAGAGACTGAACTTTTAAAAGTCCATGTCTCTAATTTTTTTTTTCCAATGTTTATTTATTTGTTGAGAGAGAGAGAGCGCGTGCACACTAGCACAAGAGGGGCAGAGAGGGAAAGAGAGAATCCCAAGAAGGCTCCACACTGTCAACTCAGAGCCCAACACAGGGCTTGATCTCATGAACCATGAGATCATGACTTAGGCTGAAACCAAGAGTCGGGACACTTAACCAACTGAGCCACCCAGGTGTCCCAGTCTCGTATTTTTTTCTACTGCCCTAACTCTTCATAAAAATTCCCGTCTTATTGAATAAGTTTCTGGAGCTGGTAGAAGACATTTGCTTGGAAAGCTTAAATGCTAAGAAGCTTTAATCTGTATTTCAAGTATTAAATGACTGAGCCACTACCAATAATTTCTAAACACACACCCACACATACACACAGACCACAAAGATATTTCATTTCAGAGCTTACGCATTTTCCCAAAAGGTTTTCCAAAAGACATTCATCCTACGCAGTAATTAAAACAAAATTACAGCCATAGTATAACCTGAATGAAGATGCCTTTTCATTAACGAGAAGTGATGCTTGGAAAGCCTGCCAAACATGTCCCAAAAAGATATGTAAAAGCAATTCTATGAATGTTGACTGATGATGTTGGGCTTAAAAATGTAATTTGATCAAGATGTTAGCTGTCTCTACAAAATTAACTACACAAGAAGGCTAAGCTCCCTAATTTATTAAACATAATAAATTATGTGCACCAGCAGCCTCTAGTAGATGCAGTTAAACATTTACTTTCATTCTTTAAAAACCCCACATGACTTAAAACAGATTTGGTTCTGCAGAAGTAGAGAATAAAATTTTCCTAATTCTGTTTCAACACTAAGGCAAAGAAACACATTTTTGGGGAACCCTGGCCATGACTGAGGAGATACCCTCCACCAACTTCAGGCATCAGGCACCAATTCAAGAACAAGGAGACACTGTTCCTCACCTGTATCCTCTTCCTCCAGACCAGCATGATCTATTTCAACTTGTACCTCTGCTCCTCCAAGGATGGCCTGGAGACGTTTTTGTTTTGCCGTGATCTTCTTTAACTGTTGTTCCTTAAATGGTAAATATTGAATACAGAAAACAGAAATGATTTATTGCTAAATACCAAAGATAAATATAAAAACCTTAATCAAGAGCAAAATAAAACAGAAATTCCGTATGTTACTATTATTAGATAGAACCTCATTTGAGCTACTGCCACTTTTCTAGCAGGAAGCAGGCCTCTAAGCATTTCCATCAGGCAGACATCCCTGTCTGTACTCCCTCTCTTGGCTGGGCAGCACAGCTGTCTATGTTCACATGCACTGGCTCTCCACTGACTTGGGAGGTGGAGCTGCTCTACTCGGTTTTCCCCCATTACACACAGGGCAAATTATTAAACTTTTGTTTCTGACCTTACCAACTAACGGGCTATGAGGTCAATAATATTCTCTGGAATAAGAAACATAAACACAAACGTTCAAACACTTGAAACAGTCAGCCCCCTTTGATAATCTACCATATTTATGATTGTCCTTTATAGTATTCTACCCAATCACAAGATTTTAAAAGGAATATAGGGACGCCTGGGTGGCTCAGTCAGTTGAGCCTCTGACTTTTGATTTTGGCCTGAGTCATGATCTTGCGGTTCATGGGATCAAGCCCCATGTCAGTCTCTGCACAGACAGCTCAGAGACTGCTTGGGATTCTCTCTCTCTGCCCCTCCCCCACTCATGCACATACTCTCTCTCTCTCAAAATAAACATTAAAAAAAAAAAAAGGAATATACATTTTGATATACACTTTTACCCTCCCACCCATGACCCCTCTTTGTCTTTTCTCCCTCTACACCACCAGAGCTCAGCTATGCAGCCATTCTTAGGGCCTCTCCAATTAATTAGGCCTAAGGTACCTGGTTCCTCTCAAGGTCAATGTTTAAACACCAAATATGAGTATAGGACAAGGAGAAATACTGAATATAAATGCCACATTATACTAAACTGCATTTCATTTTCTTTTAGTCTTTCCCTCATTTAATCTCATTTAAACAGATTTTAGGTTAAATCTCATTTAAAAATGAGAACATCTCATTTCTCAGGGTACCTGGCTTGCCCAGTCAGTTGAGTGTCCAACTCTTGATTTTGGCTCAGGTCATGATCCCAGGGTCATGGGACAGAGCCTCGCGTTGGGCTCCATGTGAGCGTGGAGCCTGCCTAAGATTCTCCCTCTCCCTCTCTCTCTCCCTCTGCCCATCTCCCCAGCTCCCTCTCTCTACACACACACACACACACACAAAAGATAGCCATTCTCAAAAAACAAAACAAAACAAACAGCCTTTCTCTGAATAGTCTAACCATCAAAGGACTACTTTAGAAAGATGGGAATATACAATTGAGTTACACTAGTACCTAAAATGGCCCAACATTTGGTCCTCCTGCTCCTTGACACCTCAGCTCACCAGAAGCCCAAGATTAGAGGTCTCTGCACATTAATTTGCATATTTCAACAAGAGGCCAGATGTCCCCAAAGCAGAGACCCTGGCTACCTGAAACCACTGCGAGCTCTGACCTTTGGGCTGCTATTCTGGTGAGAGAAGATGGGGTGGTGAAGATAACGGACTGGTGAGCAGAAAGCAGGAGGAACCGAGTCTATATGTGTCCACTAGTGGAGCTTAAATAAGATATGTAAGAACTTTACTCACTGCAGTGGGTCAACTGCAAGCACAAAAATATCTGCTAGTCATTTTGGATGACATTTTGGATCAAATGATCAAAACTAGTCATTCCTATCTACTCCAATATATTTTCATAAAACACAAGTAAATACTAAAAGCTGTTTCAAACCTCATAAAAACAATGTCATAATCTCAGATCTTCCCTAGCCTGAAGTTGTACAACCCTCAATGCAGACCCATCAGTGTGGCTGGGTGATGACTGCAATACCTAATGCTGGCCTCTCAGAACAGTAAGCATGAGTGTGAGGGGGGTATGGCTATACCAACAGGAAACACAGCATACACAATCAGGACAAGCAGGAGCTAAGCAGAAGAAAAAAAGGAAATTCACACCACACAAGGAGACTGGATGAGAGGCCAGCATGCCAAGCAGGAGCCTAAGCTGGGTAAAAGAAAGTGGCAAAGCAAGGAAGACCATAATCCTAAACATGAATAAGGCAGCACGCAACGCCAAGAAGGGAACACTTTCTCAAACGTGTGTGAATGTGTGTGTATGTTTAAAAATATTTTTTTAATGTTTATTTATTTATTTTGAGAGAGAAAAAAAAAGAGAGATCATGCAGGAGGGGCAGAGAGAGAATCCCAAGCAAGCTCCAAGCTCTCAGTGCAGAGCCCAACACGGGGCTCAATCCCGCAAGCCATGAGATCATGACCTGAGCCCAAATCAAGAGTCGGACACTTAACCAGCTTAAGCCACCCAGGTGCCCCTAAAAAATACTCTCTAACAGGAGATATTAAAGGGAAACAGCTGAAAAATTAAACATACAAAAGGAATTCAAAATTTTTTATTATAGACACATGCTTCACATATTTTAACTACTTTTCGAATACTTCCTAAATATTAACTGAACAGAAATGATTACTTTTTCAAAAATGCAATACTTAAATGTGTTATTTGGATTCACCTTATTATACTTCTGTCGTTTTACAGAATCTAGTTTCCTGTTGACGTCTCTGTTGGTGGCAGCTTGAGGGCGAAGTTGTTCAATAATTTTATTGATTTGCCTTAGGGATGTCCTACATGACCTGAAAAATAAGATACAGTGTCTATTTTCCACTCTGGTAACATTTTTTTTTAATAGTGTAAGATGACAGAAATGCTAAAACAATGTCCTTTTACTTATTAACTAAAAGATAAAAGAAACTAAACCAGATTCCATATTCTTTTTGGCCACATATTGAATTTGAAGGGCTGTTAGAAGGTAAGATAACTGCTAAGCGTTTTCTTTGATCTGGCTGATTTAAACCAGCACATTCCCATCTGTAAGCTGTTTCATTCATTCTACAAGCATTTTAAGGGTCTACTCTATTCAAGAGACTGTGCTAAAACAGTGTGCAGTAAGTTACCTTTTAGACGAAAAAATGCGTATACATGGTTTGTTTGTTTTTTTTTTAAGATTTTATTTTTTTTAGAACACTTTTAGGTTCACAGCAAAACTGAAAGGAAGGTACAGAGACTCCCATATACTTCTTGCCCCAAACATGCACACCCTCTCCCATTATCAACAAGCCATACATGGGTTTTTAAAGTCCCATTATGGAAGTCACCCAAAGTTTGGGAAAGAACTAGAAATGCTTATACATTTTCTTATACAAGTCAGATATCTGTGACAATTATTTTTCTTTCACAATATTGGAAGACTTACTTGCTGTAGCATTACATTTTACAGTGTGAAGGGGGAAAAAAATCAACCTATGTTACGCTGCTCCTAAAACAAACACCATAGAATGGTAAACTCCCAATTTTCAAAACACAAATTCAATCCTGACACTTAGGTAATTTGCTGTTTGTAACCTTTGTGGATTTCAGGATAAAAGATGTTATCAATGCAAGTTACTGGCAGTCTAACCACGTGTCACCATCGCTCTGTTAACCTGTGTTGTAATTCTGCAGCACTCCGCCGTCACCCATGCAAGCAGCAGGTCAAATGTAAAGGTGTGTTCATTATAAGGAGTCGAGCTCCTCACACCTAGAGGTCAGAGTACAAGTAATCCAGAATGCCTGCTACTCAAGAGGCCAAAAGAACACACCAAGAAGCTGCTGGCAGAAAACATGTCCTTTAAGTTCCCACAGCATCTGTACCTCAGCCTCCCCCACGGAGGGCAGCCAACAGTCCCACCTCTCCCCTCCCCAGCCACCCACATCCAAAACTGCACCATCCCTCCACCCATTCCTCTCCTCCTTCCTGCTTGCCTGACACAGCCTAGAAAACTGGTCATGACAGGGCAAACTGGCAATGGGGAGGAAGTTCAATCTTCCACCTGCCCCACCTTTTAGCCCAGGTCCAGGGCCTGTTTCTCCTCTAAAACACAAATGAAGTCTCCACAGGACATCATCTTTCCTACAGAGTCACAAGTAGGACAGAAGAAAGGAAAAACAAGGAGTTGTTTCTCATTATTTCTAGAAATACAAATCTGAAAAATTACCAAAAGACTGTCACTCGGTTTAGACACAGGAAACTGGAAAGAAACTATAGGACAAGAGAAAAATGCGAGGGGGAGGTGGGTGTGTTCCTGGTATCTTGAGTAGGACACATCACACCTTTAGGTACACTTCTCCTGAGAACCATTTTGTGCACATGCTTGTGAGTTTTGGGGCACTCGGAACAGTACTTCTCTCTAGGACGTTATGCATACACAGGCTATTGTTGGCTGGACTGGGACCCTAACTACCATGTTCAGTGCTGCTCCTGAGGGAAAGGGCTAGGGTTCACACACAAGGCCAAAGACTGCCCTAATTGACCTCATCTTTCAAATTAGAGGTTCTATCAATTTCCTAAATTTCTGGAATACTACAGCTATCATCTGAATTTCTCTGTCACATGTAAACACAAATTCTGCAATCAGAGAAGACGGTCCACACTCACGTGAGGTCATCCAGGACTGAGCGATACTCTTTCTCTGCATCAGCAAGTTGGGCCGCACGGCTGGCCTCATGAATGGCGCTGTCCACCTGCCGAAGCACACCCTGTTCCAGCACGTCCTGGTCATATACATCCACACCCAACCCCTGCAGTTCAAGAGCCTGCGCACTCAGCTCCACCGTCTGTATCTGATGTCTGTCGATGTGCAGCAGGGCTGGCCCTCTCCTCAGAACTTCTGATGAGCAGCCCTCGGCAGAAGTGGATGGTCCGCTGGCAGAGGAACAAGAGGGGAGGCTTTCCTCCACCTCTGCAATGCCGTCATTTTCTCGTTTGATTGTCATTTCTTGTTTATCACTGACACACTGACTTTGTAAACAGTCTTGCTCCTGAGCTTGGCTTGAGTGGGGGATTCTTGCATTTTGCATCCTCTACAGACTATCTAAAAGGAAAAAAAAAAAAAAAGGTATGTAATAAGCTTTTTGGTTATAAAGAGTTGATATTTATATAGTTTCTTAAAAATCTTATAATTAAAGGGGGCGCCTGGGTGGCTCAGTTGGTTGAGTGTCCGACTTTGGCTCAGCTCATGATCTCACGGTTTGTGGGTTCGAGTCCCATGTCGCGATCTGTGCTAACAGCTCAGAGCCTGAAGCCTGCTTCGGATTCTGTGTCTCCCTCTATCTGCCCCTCCCCTGCTCACACTCTGTCTCTCTCTCAAAAATAAACATTTAAAAGGAAAATTTAAAAAAAAAATTATAATTAAAGAAGCCTGATTTCTCAAAAGAGCAAATAATAATCCTCCAATTAGATAAATTCAAGCTTCCAAATACTACTTTTCTTAAAAGGGTACAAGCTATACATATTCTTGAGATTTGATAATAAATAAGAAAAAATTAACCAAAAAAGAAGAAGAAGAAGACAACACTGACGACAATGGCGACAAACCAGTAGGAAAAAATGCAGTAGCAGCAACAAAAAACATTTGGAGAACCAGCCAATAAAGCTGGCAACCAAAATCTTGACTGACGCCCTGAGTGTCTTCTCCAAATCAACTGAAATCATTGACTGCTGCTTTCCAAGTTAGCATTTTCACTGCATTATGGCACAAAAGATTCCCAATACAGTGGCATGATTAACTGTGATATGCAAATTTAGTGAAGTAAGGAACAAGCTTCTCTATGACTCTGACATTAGAAATTTTTAGGCTAAACATTTACTCTAATAAACACAAACTACAAACAAGACATAAGAGCACCACTCAAATCTGAATCTGAGAAAGATTAAATACTCTCAAAAATAACCCCATTTCAATGTGCAATACAACTTGCTGCAAATCAGGCTGGCGAAAACAGTTTGGGCCTGATAATAATCCAGTACAGACAAGGAAGATCCACCCTCACACAATGCTGGTAGGGATATACTAAAGCTCTTCTGGAAAGCAATTTAATGGTATCTATCAAGATTTAAAATGCACATGACCAGGTATTTATTCCAGAGAAGTACTCACATGCATATAAGGATGTGTATTGTAGCATGTCAATAATTTAATACAAGCATTAAGTATTTTCAGTGACAAGGATATAAAAGTCTTGTAAAGTGAAAAAAAATTCCCCTAGTACGAACACATTTATGTTGGTTAAAAAAATGTATATCTGTATGTGTGTGTATGGAATGCATCCAAAGTGATCTGGAGATACATATTAAACTATTGGGGAAGGGGAAGCAGAAGGAATAGGGAGGAATAAAAGAAGCTTTTATATTTTACTCCACATACTCAGGAACTCCTTGAATGAAAATGTATTCACCATATTGACTGCATAACTATCTAATAACTACATCAAAAAACAATCCAATAACCAACAGCCTTGCTTTTAACTGTGAATAAAGGAAGGTATCTTTCACCACTGAAACTTTATTCATATGAAATGACCAGATCTCCCAGTAAGCCCCACTGATTTCTCATTAAATAAAACCATTCCAGTGGCCAAACACTAGGATACAAAGATGCCAGGAACTTAGCACCATCCCCTCCAGAGTAGCTCACTTTCTAGGGGAGGAGAAACATGTCAACAACATGGGCAGGTCTGCAGAAGAGCTACCAACAAGAGGCCACCTGGATACAGAGGAAGGGACAATCCATTGGGTCTGGAACTAAAAACAAAAACAAAAACAAACAAACAAAAAACCAAACATATACAAGCTAAAATTTGAACACCTGGCCCAAAGTTTGATACACAGAACATACTCCATATGTGCTGAATGGAAGTAAGGTTCAGAGAAGAGTCTAAAATAACAGGTCCAATGTGACAACTGAGTCACTGGTGAATTCAGTCATAAAAATAAGAATCTCAGAAAGAAAGCAGATGAGAAGCAGGAGGAGGGGCTGGTAGAGAGCTTATAAGCCACAAGTAACATGTCCAGCACGGTCAGAAATGCAAATCTTGGCTCAAGAGAAAGGTCTGAAGGAGATGTGGATGTATCAGCGGAGCAAACAGCCCAAAGAATCCTAAGACTATGACAGGTACCAGAAATCCTTTCAGAGGGTAAGGCGCTAACACTGCAAAGGTTAAAAGTGAACAGCAGAGTAAAAAGTTCTTCCTTTTTTATGCCTTCTGATTATTTTCAGAAGAAAGGACCAACTTGGTCCTCTATCATTAGCTAGCCTGCATTTTCAACACAGAGGGCAGGATCCTGGCTCAGGGCCTTCATACTGGCTGGAATTAATAATTCCGTTGTCACTGTTCTTATTTGTACATATACAAACATTCCTTTTTTAGTTTAAAAAAAAGACATTAATTCAATCACAAATCTTAATAATACTGTAGTACAAAAACAAAATTAAAATTACGATGTTTGGAAAAAACTTCTAATAATAGAAAAGAAGGGATGGTTAAAAATGGGAAACGATATGGCAAGTTCATGTAAGGAAGCCAGAAGGGATTTGGAAATTAGGTCACTAATTATCTTAGTAAAATAAGTTTCAGTGGAGCAATGGGGACGAAAACCAGACTGCAGTGAGTTAGGCTAGTAGATCAAGAAATGGAGGCCACAAGTGGGTAACCTATCCCCCCCTAAGGAACCTGGCTGTGGAAGGGAGACAGCTGGAATGACAAAGTAATAATGGGTTGGGGGAGGGAAATTAAGTCAAGAAAAACTATAGAATGCAATAGGGGCAAGGAGCTGTACAGGGAGATAACCTACAGAGAAGGTTGTACAGGAGACAGTAGCAGGGAAAGACCAAGTATAGATGTAAACAGAAGAAACATCTTTCTCCAACTCTGGCAGAAGAATGATCTTAATGTATCTAAATCCATAAGTGCAGAAGAGGAAAGCTGAGGTGGACCACAGAGAAAATATCCTGCAAGGCAGGAAGTCTGGGCATCTCCTGAGCCAAAGGACAAAGTTGGGATGGAGGCTGGAGAAGAATAAAAATCTGGAATAAATGTCCTATAGAAGAGAAAAGCTGATGGGGAACAAACACTGGTGATGGGTGTGGAGGGCCCCCCAAAACAATCCCCAAGGCTGTACAATTTGCTCCTTCAGTAATTAACGTAACAGTCCCAGGGGAAATGTCACTGTTGGGGGTTTTCTGAGCAGAAGTAGCAGAGGACAAAAGGGCATGGATGCAGATGCTGAGGAGGAGACTAATTCAAGTAACTGAACTTGGGGTCCAAGCTGGAGGGGGGGGGGGGAGGCCGGAAGGGACTGGAATAGGAAGACAGGGAAGGAGAGAGGGAGACACCAAGAAGCCACTTGAAGAATGACTGTGGACCAAAGGGCAAGCTGGGAATGAGAGCTGAACCCAGGAGGTTCTCATCAGAAGATAAAGGGTTTCAGAAGTGAAATAAATCACCCATTCAACAATTTCAATTATGCCAGGCAACATACTAGGTTAACTAGTTTCTGTCCCCATAGACTTTAGAGTCTCTTGGGGAAAACATACATTTTAAGAATTATACACACGTATACATATTTGCACATACAAAATCTATGCTCATATATAAATTATATACACAAATGTAGTTATAGTAACTGTTATAAACAAACAGGATTTTTCAGGACAAAATAACAGAGGAACCTAACTGACAGGGCAGAGGTAGGTGTGAGAAGGGAGGCTGATAAAGTGATACTCGGGCCAGTATCTGAAGGATGAACAGGATTAATCAGGCCAAAAGTGGAGTGAACATCTTGCAAAGAAATGTGTAATTTCTAAGGCTGATGAGCTGGGGCATTTGGGAAAATGAAAGAAAGGTGGAACACAATGAAACTTTTTTACTTTATCCTACATGAGTAACTGAGTTAAAGTTGCTGATAAGGACTCCATTCATTGTGTAAATCTTACAGAATTTCTTCTAACACTCTGCAACCCTTAATCATCTTGGAATAACGGTATCTTCATTATCCTCCCCTTTGAGCACTGGGGCTTCTGTGGGAAGAGCTGAATTGTGGTATGCATATTTTATTGTAACCATGCCTAGCTGGGGATGAAGTGGGGCATAAGCGAAGATGGAGGAGTTGGCTGGGTCACAAAGGACCTGGGAAAACATTAACTTGGATTTTATTCCAAGAGCAATGGAATGATTTTTAAGGGTTTTAAACAGGGTGATGATGGTTATGACCTATTTCACGTTTGTAAGAGACCACCTGGGCTACTGTATGGATAATGGATTAGAACAAACAGTACAAGGAGATGATGGGAGACACACAGGTGAAAAGTGACGGCAGCTTGGAAAAGGATGACAGCTATGACGATGGATGCTACGTGGGAAACCAATGTAACAGTATTTATATGTGGACGGCTCAATCCTCCTCCACATACCCCCACTTGACTATGTCAATGCCCAAAGCGCCTGACTTGAATTTACCCCGATCCTCTCTTTCACGTAACAAACTCCAAACAGGGCCGCGCTGACCCTACGCGCCGGAGCCCACACAAAGCTCAGAAGTGATGTTCCGTGGCTGGCCGGCTAGCCTGCGGCCCCAAGGTTGCTACCTCCCGCCGCCCCAGGTGGGCGCGCGCTACTTCGTCAGTTCCGGCCGCAGGTGCGCCGGCACGGAAGGCGCGCGTCAGGCCCGAGGGCCAGCTCCCGGCCGCCCCCGCGGATGGGATCCTTCAAGGCGGCCAGATGGCCGAGGCGAGGCCGTGGGTGCCTGGGAGTCCGAGCGGGGCCCAAACATCCCCTGCCCGACATTTAGCCCGGCCATCCGAACACTCACCCCAGGGCCGCGCGGCCACCCGTACGGAAACGTAGACGCCGCCACCGCCACCAGCCGTGGAAACTAGACTGGGGCCAACTGCGGCGCATGCGTCTTCAGCCCGCCGTAAGCACCGCCCCCAAGCGTGACCCGACGAGCGTGCGTGGGTGGGGCCTACTGTGCATGCGCCAGGCTCCCTGGAGCAGCGGGCGAGGTCACGTGATTTGAGGGTGCGGTATAGCCTTCACTTTTTACTTGGAGTTGTTCTTGAGTGTCGTCTGGGCAAATAGTCGGCTGTGTGGTTTGGGCCCGGGCTTCACTCGTGGTCAAAAAAATACCGCTCTAGGAAGGCGATTATAAGAAATACAAGACATGTTTCTATAGAGAGAAAGAGAAAGGTGCACGTGTGCCACAAGAATGTAAATGCTTGCAATTAACCGTGAAGTCCAAAGAAAGTAAGCTTGGGAAGGGAGCTGGCTTGAGTGTAACTTTTCAATAGCCACGCGCGGTAGACGTTGTGATCCCTGTTAGTCATCTGGCACGGCTGTTAGCACGCCAAAAATAGGGAGAGGGCTTGTGTATCTCTGTTGCCCCTCCACCTCCCACACACATACTTGGGTTGGGATGGTGTACAGTAGGCTTACATGAATGTCTTCATTGCATTAATGAGTCAATCGTTTAATAATCTGTCCTGATATCAAAGCGGTAAAAAGAATTTTGAGCCAAAATGAGAAGTTTTGTTTGGAGCGTTTGAAGAAACAAAATGTCCACACCTAGGTTCAGAAGGAAGGAAGGAAACCGATCTTTACCTAAGGAATAGCCCAGGATGTAGCCCGGCCGCAGTGGTAACGATACCAAACAAGGCAGCATCTCAGCCCAGGGATCCCAGTGCTGGGAGAGGGTACCAAAGCCAGAAAGTCCTCTGGGAGTAAGAATCTTTGTGTGGTTTTTTTGTGTGTGTGTTTTGTTTTGTTGTTTTGTTTTAGGGAAGGATCTTTGGTTCCTGGGTAGGGAAGTGCCTTCTTCGTTTTGAAGCCTGAAGTCGGGCTATAGAAAAAGGGGGCTAGGAAGCTACTTGGTAATGCTCAGTAATACCCCCATATCTGTCCCGTTAGCAAGGTTAATTTACATATACTTCAAGTCGTCCCACATGAAAATGTACCTGTTTTTAAAAAAAAAAAAGGAATAAAGAATTCTAGTGATCTCCTGAATACAATAATTGAGAATAGAAAGGCATTCGTAAGATATTAGTTTTAATGCTTGAGTATGAAAGTTGTTTCTCCCAGATGTATAGTGGTTCCCAACCATTTTGAGAATGAGATCCTCTTTTCAATGGGCATTATTTTGCTGAACCCATACGTATCAATCAGAATTTGGACAGGAAGCAGATGGTACACTCAAACTGGATAGTTGAGAATTAATAACTTTTACAAAGGTGTGGACAGGGTTAGGAAAACAACTCAAGATTGCACAAAACCCTGGGGCCAGCAAGACCTCAGGAGCTATTCCTATATGTTATGAGCTGGACTGCATCCATCCAAATTCCACAGAAATCCTAACCCCAGCAGCTCAAATGTGACTGTATTTGGAGAAAGTTTCTCTAAAAACCCTAAAAACTTTTATTAAGCTAAAATGAGGTTATTAGGGTAGGCTCTAATCCAATGTAACTGGTGTCCTTATAAGAAGAGGAGATTGGGGCATGGACATGCACAGAGGAAAGACCATGTGAAGACACAGGGAAATGACAGCCATCTACAAGTCAAGAAGAAAGGCCTCAGAGGAGACCAACCCTGCCAACCCTCGATCTCGGACTTCCAGCCTCCAGACTGTGAGAAAATGAATTTCTCTTGTTTAAGTCCCCGAGTCTGTGGTACTATTTTTTGGCAGAACTAACAAGTGAATACATCATCCCTAGGCATGAAAAGCGTAATGGGAAGACATAGGTTCAGAAGAGAATGGTTGAATGGAGAAAAACCAGTTGACGAGAGAAATGCACCAACCCGTGGTCACTAGGTGCGGGGGGAACAAGGGAAATAAATAGGCGAAACTCACTACTCTTCCATTATTTCATCTGCTGCTGCCTCCCATTGGTCAAAGCCGGAGGGCAACAGAGTCTGTTGATGCCACTCTGTATAGATCAGCTTCTTAGAGCCCAGGGCAGGGGAGGGAGAGACGGAGAGAAGGTTTGGAGCATCAAACTGAAATATGCGTCATACTCCACACAATTGTAATTATCCCTTTAGTATCCCTTTAATTTGGAGAAGGTGTAATGAAACAGAGCTACTATTAATTCAGTAAAGCTTTTTAGATGAATTTATGTTTAGTTAATGCAAGGATCTATGCGCTTTCTCTAAGCCAAGTTTCTCCTGACCTCTGTGGCCTGAGAGTAGTAATAAGGTCACATTAGCAGCAACAACTCAGATTTTGGTGACTCCTGTGACCACCTGAATACTCAGGATTGCTCTTTTCACTCATGCCCTCATGAATGGAATTTAGCACCCTTATAAAAGAGACCCCAGAGAGATCCTTCACCCCCTCTGCCATGCGAGGACACATAAAAAAAAAAAAAAAAAAAAAAAAAAAAAAAAAAAAAATGTCCATGAACCAGGAAGTCAGCTCTCACCAGACGCTGAATCTGTCAGCATCTTGATCTCAGACTTCCCAGCCTCCAGAACGGTGAGAAATAAATTTCTGTTGTTTATAAGCCACCCATTCTGTGGTAATTTGTTAGCAGCTTGAATGGGCTAGGCAGAAGAATACAAGAAGTGAGGGTTTTAGTAACTTACTTATAATACTCATTTATGAGCTTAGGTGCTTGAATGGTTTTGTCAACCAAAACCTCTCTCCTCTCCCCCTATATCCACTCGGTCTCCAAGTTCCATTGCTTTTGCCTCCCGCTTAGATTAGGCACCTATACCATCTTCTCCATCCCCTCTGTTCAATCTTGACTGCTGCTACCGGTTTCCTACCTCCAGTCTTGTTCCCTACCCATACACTTGCATGCCAATACCAGAGGGATTTCAGACACTTCTAATCACGTCTCTCCTCTGCCTCAGATTCACCCCCATGGGATAAAACCCAAGCTGTTTAACATGTTGTCCAAGCCATTTCATTATCCTGCCCAATCTAATTTTTCTGTCCTTTTCTCTCTGGATGCCTACGCTCAAGATTTAAGGAAGTATTTACTACTCTAATTGTGATGTGCTGCAGTCGGCTGGACTGGCTAGACAGCCGTTTGTGTGCACCTCTTCCCAACTGTCTTAGTCTGCTCAGGCTGCCATAACAAAATACCATGCACCAGGGGGCTTACACAACAGATACTGATTTTCACACGATTCTAGAGGCTGGGAAGTGCAATTCAGTTCTGGTGAGGACTCTCTTCTGGGCTTGCAGACAGCTACCTTCTCACTGTCCCCACATGGTGGACAGAGTTCTGGTGTCTCTTCCTTTTCTTATAAGGGCACCAGCTCCATCAGATTAGAACCCACCCCACTCTTAAGACTTTATTTACCTTAAGTACCTTCTAAAGGCTCTATCTTCTAAATACAGTCGCATTAGGGGTTAGGGCCTCAACGTGTGAATCAGTGGCCTTACATTGGAAACTCCAACTTGGCCATGTAGGAGTATTTACACTACAGAAATAGCCAAAATCTGTGAACCAGGGGCTTTGGTAGGAGGAGGACAGTTTATTTTTTCCCAGCCTACCCTAACTTGTTATTTTCAGGTCGATGTGACTTTGCACATGGGTCTCTCTTCCTGGAATTCTCTCACCCATTCCAAACTCAGCCCAAAGTTTCTTTTTTCTGAAGCTTTCCCTGACCCTCTAAACAGAAATAGGACTTTGTAGCAGCTCCGCACCCTGAACCGGTATTTTCAATATTTCTACTGTAGCACTTAATACTTTGGATTTTAACACATTTTATGTTACAAGCACTTTTACAGCCCTGACTATGGGCCAGATTGTCCTGAATGCTTTACAAATATTAACTCATTTAAATATGACCAGAATTTTGATTGTGCCTTTACTTTCTATCTAGTGTTCAGTGTAAGAAACTCTCTCCCTATGCTTAACAAAGCAGAAGGACTAAGTTGACTCCCATTTTTCAAAACTTCAGGGTAGTGTCAATGCCCCAATTTTGTTCCCCATCCCCCATAAACATGGAAAAACTAATGAAAACAACAATAGAAATATACTGGAAGTGCATTGAACACTGTGCAAAATTGATAAATCTAAAAATAGCAGTAAAAGCATATTATTTAGAATTATGTTAGCAAACACTACAAAAAATAATGTTAAATATATGTTGAATAAATGAACAAGTAATTTTAAAGGTGAATAGTATATAACAATGAACAATGGTTCTATGATTCCATTGAAATATATATGTATATATGTGTGTTTATATGCATGTGTATGTACGGTGGGGGAGTACAGAGTGGAGATGAGGAACAGTTTCCCTGCTTTTTTGGTTACACCTCCACCATGGCATTCTGTGTCATTATCTCTCTTAGTCTCACTGTTCCATATGTTCTGTCCAACTTCATCTTTGCCCTGACTTTTCCTCAAATCCCTCCCTGATTAATTTTGGGCACTGCTTTTTTCCTAACCTTTTAGGGCCATTTCAGTAGCCTTCAGCAAGCACCTTACTCTCCAGAGCTGATCTATAAAAGAAAAGAATGAGAAATCTTGTCATTTGCAACAACACGGATGGACCTGGAGGGTGTTACGCTAAATGAAATAAGTTAAACAGAGAAAGGCAAGTACCGTATTACTTCACTTGTATGTGGAACCTAAAAAACAAGACAAGCAAAACAAACAAGTAAAAAACCAGAAATAGACTCATAAATACAGAGAACAAACTGGTGGTTGCTAGAAGGGAGGGAGCTGACAGCTCAGAGCCTGGAGCCTGCTTCAAATTCTGCGTCTCCCCCTCTGTCTGCTCTTTCCCCACTTGTGCTCTGTCTCTCTCTCAAAATAAATATTTAAAAAAAAATTTTTTTAACTACAAACTTCCAGTTAAAAAATAAGTCACACAGGGGGCACCTGGGTGGCTCAGTTGGTTAAGTGTCCAACTTCAGCTCTGGTCATGATTTCACGGTTTGTGGGTTTGGGCCCTCTCTCTCTGCTGGCTCGCTCTCTCTCAAAAATAAATAAACAGTTAAAAAAATAAAATAAAATAAGTCACACAGATGCAAAGTACAATATAGAGAATGCAATCAACAATGTTGTAATAACTTTGTATAGTGACAGATGGTAATTACACTTAAAGTAGTGAGCATTTCATAATGTATATAATTGTCGAATCACTATGTGGTATGCGTGAAACTAATATATCAACAATGCTTCAATTAAATATTAAAAACAAAATGATAAAATTAATGAAAAATAAATAGGAAAGAAGAAGAAAAGAACAGATATGTATGAACAACGCTCTGCTCAAACTTTAGGAAAAGGTACAGGTTAATTTCAGCATGCCCTGATTTTAGCGGACTCCACTAGCTCCGTGTAATTTTTATTAGCAGTAACCAGCATTGTAACTAAGGTCTGCAGTTGAACGTTAAGGAGATTCTGACGGGAATCATGACGACTCTGAACACATGAGAATAAAAGTTATTGCTGACCTTGTCTTCCTAAGAGTGGAAACTAATTGAGAGTATAACGCAAAAAAGAATTTGGCAATAGTAAGAATAACCTGAGGATGTGGACATGTCTACAGGATATCTAATTCCAGATAAAATCTGTCGGAAGAAAGAAGAATCACGTGATCTTAGTATGCTGAATACTGTGGGGCAGTGCACTTGTTTATTCGTTATGTGTGAAGCTCCCTTTGAGCAGCCAACTCGCAGAGAGAGCTATTCAACAAATGGCCACTAGGGAAAGCAGAGCACCAACTAATGGGTCAGAGTAATGTCATTTCTAAGAGATGCATCTTATCGAGCGGCTTCTCTGAGCCAGGTGTTCTGTTATTGTGGGGGACACAGAGGTGAACAAGGCAGACAAGGGCCGTGCTCTCCTGAGACTTCCATTCTACCAGAGAGGGGAAAAAAACCAATAAATTTATTAAGCAGATAAGAATACAAAGTAGTAAATGCTATTAAGGAAAATAAAATAGGATTATGTGTGAGAGAGTGACTGGAATACCTCTTTAGTGGGTATAGTTTCTGAATAGGAGACATTTTGGCTGCAATCTGAATGACAAAACAAACATCACTACCTGAGTATTAGGTAGAAGAGGATTCTTCACAGGAAGCATTAGTGCAAAGAGGCTAAGACAGGCACAAACCTAGCAAATTTAAAGAGTAGAATTTCGATTTTATTCAAATCAAATCCATTGAAGGGTTTTAAGTAAAGAAGTGACATTATAAACTTACATTTTAAAAGTATTATTTTGGCATAAGGACAGTCATATAGATTAATGGAATAGAATCAGGAATCCAGAAGTAAACCCACATATCTGCTGTCAATTGATTTTCAATACATGTGCCCAGACCATTCAATAGGGGAAGAATAGTCTCTTCAACAAATGGTTCTGAGAAACTAAATACTGACATGCAAAAGAATGACATTGGAATCTACCTCACCCCATGTACAGAAGTTGACTCAAATGGAGTAAAGGCCTAAAGGTAAGAGCTAAAATTATAAATTCTTAGAAGAAAGCTTAGACCTTAGATTTGGTAATGGATTCTTAGATATGACACCAAAAACACTGCGACAAAAGAAAAACTAGATCAATTGCTCTTCATCAAAATTTAAAACTTGTGTGCATCAAAGAACACTCACTGTCTAGAAAATAAAAAGACAACCCACAGAATAGGAGAAAATATGTGCACATCATATCTGATAAAAAACTAGAATCCAGAATATATAAAGAACTCTTCCAACACAACAACAACAAAATAATTAAAAACGGGCAAAGCATCTGAATCCACATTTCTCAAAAAATGTATGTATAAATGGCCAAGAAGCACATGAAAAGATGCCCAACATCGTTAGTCCTTTCAGAAAGGCAAATCAAAACCACTATTTTTTTACATGGTTATTTATTTTTGAGAGGGGGGGGGAAAGGGGACAGAGGAAGAGAGAGAGAGAGAGAGAGAGAGAGAGAGAGAATCTGAAGTAGGCTCCACGCTGACAGTGCAGAGCCTGATGTGGGGCTCGAACTCATGAATCATGGGATCATGACCCAAAGTCGGATGCTTAACCAGCTGAGCCACCGAGGTGCCCCCAAAACCATTTTAATTAGTAGTTGCCAAGGCCTGGGGGAAAGGGGAGTTGGAGAGTGATTGCTAGAGTACAGGTTTCTTCTGGGGGTGATGAAAATGTTCTGAAATTAGTGGTAATGGTAATGTTTGCACAATTTTGTGCTTCTTAGGGCTCACCATAGCAGAGAGGACCTGTCATTTACACAAAGGCAAAGGCAGCCCGCAGGTCACTGCACTGTTACCTATAGAGCAAGCATACCCACGGGGACTCCAAAGGCTGCACAGATTGCTGACATTCAAGGGGATGCAGGCATGAGCAAAAAATAAGAGAACCACTCCTCCCCTACTGAGAGCAGGTGGTCCTTAAGGGGGGCCCTTCCATGCACAGGCATATGCCTGTGCCATGCCTGGTGGGCACAGACACCTGGGGCCGGGAGGGGAGGCCAGGAGGGAGGGATGCCATGTGCTTTCCTCTGCCAGCAGCACGCTGCTTCTGAAGACCTGGGCAGAGAATCCTAACACCCAAATAACCTGCATATTTACCCGAAAGGACGCAACGGTTTTAACGCCCCATTAGAATACGGGCCAGATGTGACCTGGGTAATACTGTCTGGCAAGAGACCACCTTCTCTTTCTCTCCACTTTCAGGAACAGCAAAAGAACCTGAAAATGCAAAGTTGATAGTAATGGTGATCAGAGGGGGAGCAAAAATCACATTTGTACCTTGCTAAGTTAAAACTGCACAATTCAGCCTATTACCTTCTGTCACTCATTTTTCTCTCCCTAATATGTGGTGCTAGCCATGTGCCTGGCCCTTGGAAAGCAGAGGAATAAATGTCTGAGTCTTTGCTCATGTCCTTCTCCTCTGTGGTGATGGATATTCTACGAGTCCTCCATGATTTAGCTCAATTCAGCCCTTTCATAAAGCTCTCCTGATGCCCAACTTCAATCTGCAGGAAATTCTCCTTGTTCTTTGTCCTCAACTTCAGCACAGCGCCGCCCCGCGCCCCCGCCCCCCCAAGATAGCTTTGTAATTGGCTGGGTCACCATCCGTTTCCCAAGATCTCCATCTCAGCTGCTCCTGCAACTTTGACCCTTTCCCTCCAGGGACACAGATGCCACTCCCAGCTTTGTCCTCTCTCTCTGAGCCACAAGGACCGTCAGGTGCTACAGATAAAGAGACATGGCCGCTGACTCTCAATGCAGCAGCCCCTTGGGGACCACAGATCCCAGAGCCAACAGCTGTTCTCAGGTCGTCGGAAGTGGTGAAGCTTCAAAAACACGCTTCCTCCCGCCTGGCAGAGCCCCTACCCACAACCCATCTCATTTCTGTGAGGTCTGTGTTTAGAGACCCACAGATTCCTCAAGATGCTTTTTAAGACTTCCTGCTCTTGGCTGGCAAATTGTTAATCAGTTTGTGGCAGCATAAATAAAATTAGAGGGTTTAATTAAAACTAATGAATGAGTGAGCGGAGACCAGCCTGGCCGCGTTGCTCTCTGAGCCTCGGAGCAGTAAATAATGAAAGTGTCACACAGCGAGTGAGATGTTTTAGCAGAAGTGTAGGGCCAGCAGAAACGAGGCCACAGAGAGCTCCTCCACCCAAGGTGCAATTTGCAAGTTTGTGGAAACCCCATTTTAGTGTGTCTTATTAATTAATTCTGCAGAAACTGCTCCAGTTTTCTGGCCTTTCAAAAAAAGAAAGAAAGAAAGAAAGAACAGAGTAACACACAGGATGCGCATTCTCTGTGTGTCCTTGGCACGTGCTTTCACAGGGCACTCCTTAATGTCCTGGTCCTTGTGGAGGGGAGCAGGGGGCACGACAGGCATTTCAGGGGCAGGGATCTGGAATTCTGACATTCTCAGCATGTGGGACATAAAAGGGAGAATTGTCCTACATCCCACTTGAGTTTCTTTTTTTTTAATTTTTTCTCACCTTTATTTTTCAGAGACAGAGAGGACAGAGTGTGAGTGGGGGGAGGGCAGACACACACACACACACAATCCAAAGCAGGCTATAGGCTCTGAGCTGTCAGCACAGAGTGTGACATGGGGCTCGAACTCACAAATAGTGAGATCATGACCTGAGCTGAAGCCAGATGCTTAACTGACTGAGCCACGCAGGCGCCCCATCCCACTTGACTTTCGAATACACTCCCAAAGATTTGTGTAGGTTAAAAAAAAAGCTATTTATAATTATCTGGGCTTCTACCTGAGCTCCATGTAAACATAAAGTCCTTTTTTGCACAATTTTACTGAGGACATGCTACCACCATGTGAGTGAGGTAAGCTAGGACTTTGCTTGGCAGCATTTTAAAAGTCACATCCCCAGTGGCAACAGCCCTCTTAATTTCTATATTTCAAGTATAACACCTACATGAGTTCTCCTGTAGCCTGTCACTTTTAAGGCAATTCCACACACAGGTATAAGCATGTTACTATTCGTTTGTGTCCAGGTGTAGGCCTGCCGGGGTATTTCCATGTTGAAATGAATATTAACTTATTATGAATTACTTCCCTTGTATTTTACCCAGCTCGGGCATTATACCAATTTTTTAAACACTGTGTGTAGGAGGTGTGAAGAAATATTTGTTACAGAAATGGGTGCATTGGGGGTGCCTAGGTGGCTCAGTTGGTTAAGCGTCTGACTCATCATTTCAGCTCAGGGCATGATCTCACAGTTCATAGGTTGGACCCCCAAGTCTGGCTCTGTGCTGACCGTGCAGAGCCTGCTTGGGATTCTTTCTCTCCTCCTGTCTCTGCCCCTCCCCAACTCATGCTTGCTCGAGCACTGTCTCTCTCTCTCTTTCTCTCTCTCCTCTCTCTCTCTCTCTCTCTCTCTCTCAAAAATAAATGAATACACATTAGAAAAAAGAAATGGGTGTTTCAGATCAGATGAGTTTGAGATTTTGAGAACCACTGCTCTTGCCAACATGTGAGTGTGAAGATGGTTGAGAGAATTTTGGAGAGTGTCTCTCCCACTGCTCCTTCTGTTCCCTGTCCCCACCACCTCATCAGAGCTGATTCAAGTTTGAGGACACTTCCTGAAGTCATTTCCAAGGCCCTGGAGCAGCTCGTCAGCCTGGCAAGTAGTGCCAACTCTAAACCCTCTATCCAGCTGGCTGCCACGCTCAGTTCTTTCCCCAGCGCTCTCCCCACATGCCCTACACCCAATCCAGCTCCCATGACTCTTGAAGAAGCCCAAGAATGTTCTTTACTTGGTTTTCCTTATTTTTCCACTCACTATTATGTCCAGAAGTTTGGGGTTATAGAGGTAGGAGTCCCAGACTGAGCCTGGACACCAGGACAATGTGACAGGATAGGATTCCAAGATGACCCCCATGATTCCCCCAACACACTGCTGGATATGCCCTGCATAGTCCCCGGGGCTGTGAGTATACTGGATTTTACCCATGCGAGCAGGTTATGTTATACAGCACAGCTGACATTATGATAGATTTTCTATATGGGCCTGATATAATCACCTGAACCCTTTAAAAGCAGTGTTTTCTTTGGTTGGTGGCAGAAGGGGAAATCAGAGATTCCCAACCTGCCACTACTGTATCCAACATGTGGACGAGTCCACATGTTGAGGAATGCAGGTGGTGTTTAGGAACTGGGAGCTACCTCCAGCTGACTTCCAGCATGGAAACAGGGACTGTAGTCCTACAACCACAAGGAACTGAATTCTGCCAAGAATAAGAATGTTCATCGAAGTGGATGTTTGCCCCAGCACCTCCAGACAAGAACTCCATCCCACTGACACCTTGATTTTCAGCCCATGATGCTCTGCACAGTCATGCTCTCTTGGTCGTGCTGTGCCAGACTTCTGACCTACAGAAGTGGCTGATAGTTGATGCTGTTTAAGCTGCTAGAAATCCAGTAATTTTTTGTGCAGCGATAGGAAATTAATGCAGACAGGCACTATTTTCCTGACAACAACAGAGCAAGATATTTGAAGAAGGATTTGAAAAGTAGTGCCTGTGAGGCGTTCAAGTCAGCACCTGGCGGAGGCAGAAACCAGAGGCCAGGAAGATGGAAGGTCCAAGTTGTGGTGGAGGTGGGGGGGAACCAGCGAATGTATACCACACTGACAGGGTACAAGCAGGGGTCAGTTCTCTTGCAAGTGTTTCCTTTTAGGGACGCCTGGGTGGCTCAGTGCATTGAGCGCTTGACTCTTGGTTACTGCTCAGGTCATGATCACAAGGTTTGTAAGATCCAGCCCGAGTTGGGCTCCATGCTGATAATGTGGAGCCTGCTTGGAATGCTCTCTTCCTCCCTCTCTCTCTGCCCCTCCCCTACTTTCTCTGTCTCTCAAAAGAAATGAACTTAATAAAATAAAATAAAATGTTTCCTTTATTATAGAAAAGTCACCACCAAAAAGTAGTAAGAAAAACCCAGAAATCCCAACCCTGACAGACAACCATTGTCAACTTTCGCTTACACCCTTCGGGTACCTATGCAATATGAAAGTAAACAATCTGACACAATAATTACAATTAATTTTAGTTGTAGGCTTGCCATGGGTCAGTACTATGCAAAACGCTTTACACATGTTAACATTTAATCCTTACCACGCTTAGGAGTACTTACGTATTCATATGTACCGATGAGAAGTATAACTCTTATCCCCATTTTACAGCACATTCACTGAGACCCAGAGAAACTGCATAATTTTCCCGTGGTCACTCGGCTGCAAGTCTGGATTGGAACTCAGGCAGTTGGACTCCAGAAGCTGAGTCTTAACTGGTACCTCTCTACTGCCTTGCATAAACGGGATTTTACAATGGGTACAATTATACAAACTGCTTTTCTCGGTAAAAGGTCATGGGCGGTATCCTAAGTTGGGTCCTGCAGGAAATAGGTGCTAAAGCAGAGATTGTGCGTTGGAGACTCACAGAGAATGAAGGAAACCAGACTGGGCAGAGGGAAAAACTGGACCACAGTGCAGTGTCAACATGGGCCTTGGCTTATTCTACATGGAGCTTTGGGGTTGGCATAGCCCTCCAGATTGAAGCCCTGGGATGCTACCTTTTGCCTCTTCCCTCAGGGGACAACACTGTTTTTGATTTACTGTCCTGCCTGGAGGTGGGAGGGCAGCGGTTCCAGAAACCCCTAGTTGGCCTTCCCTTTTGCAAGAGCTCTTAGTACTCGATAGGCCAAGGAACCACTGTGGGAATTTCATCAACCATCAAGTATATGCTTCCCAGATATGCATTTGGGGATTAGGGGAATAACCGCCAGGTGGGTCTGTGAGTCCTTCCACAAAAATAGTCCGCTTAGCTGACAGGAGCTACTTTGTCCAACGTCTAATGACTGACTCATACAGGTGCACAGAAAGCCTCTATGCCACAGTTCAAAACATCTGCAAAGGGCCAGCCCACCTCCAGAACTCTGAAGGGATTAGTGCTGCCTTTCTTGCAAATGCATTTCCAGCTGAACTGCCTCCCTCTGACTGCTTCCCTCACTTCCATACTGCGGGGTTACCAAGAGTACTTTCCAATAAACTTCCTCTGCCTGAGAGTCTGGTTCCCAGGGATCATGACCTAAAACAGTCAGGTTCAGGAGTTGTTCAAGGAAGCAGACTTGAAAACGGGATCTTAGGACAATGAGGACCCCATAACTGGGTCAGGAGGATTAGACAATCCCTAGCGTGCTCACTCAGTGCAATTTTTAAATTTCACCAGTCCTGCACTGGAATGGGACAGTGGGAAAAGGATATGACAGGTGCAATGTCTCAGGATTCTGAGAAGTTCAAAAGAAGTAGTGATCATAAAGACAAGGAAATTGGTTGGCTCTTACTAGGTGCTCAGATTACATGCTAACTTGGTGGCCCATGGTTAAGTGTTCAGTCTCTGCTAAGACCCAGTAACAGGCCAAGAGCTTTCTCTCAAGAAGAGAGTAGTTGTCTGTGGAGGATGGCAGGGCTTTTCCCCCAAATCCCAAGGGCTTGCATTTCAGTTCACCCATTGGGACCTGCCAAACGCTCCAAACCATATCCCTATCTGCCACTCACACTTCAAGTATTTGGAAGTCTGGATTTTAAGAAACAGAGGAGATAAGCATGGCACTTCTTTTTTTCTCTTGATTAATAGTTGTTTCCATGATCCATAAATAATACTTTAAAAATACAGCATGATGGCTTTATTAGTGTGGGCATGGATCACACAGTGTTATAAGGCCTGCAAATGTGTTCCTTTCTTACTCAGCCTGAAGGCAGGGACAAAAAGAACCCATTGTTCCTCCACATCCTCCCTGCCTAATAATGCCTCAGATGTGGTTCTGTTTAGTGTTCATGAGATGGATGGATGTGAAGCTGGCATGTGGGGTCCCAAAGGGGTCTGTCTGCCAGGGTTTCCTTCTACCTCCTGGGTCTAGCACACTCTTTTAGCTTGGAAGAGTGGTTCCCAAAATGTAGCGTGAGGCACACTTGCATCAGCATCGTGGATGTGGTTGTTAAAGGCCGATTCCCAGGCTCCATGGATGTAGTTGTTAAAGGCCGATTCCCAGGCTCCCTTCAGGCCACCTGAACTAGAATCCCTAGGAGTGGGCTGGGAACAGGCTTGTCTCCCAGCTCCTTGGCTCCTGTGGCTCCTGGCACGTGCTGAGTGGTGGCTTCCAGAGCTCCAGACCAGAGGAGCCATTTCTGAACCCTCCACCCTCAGGGAAATTCCTCTCCTCCTTCATTCTCATCCTCACTGAGACCTTCCCATGTTCGGCTGTTTTCTTTCCTCACATTTTCCCCCACCTCTGGGTTATCTCCCTCCTATCACACCAAACTATTGTGAAGTCCAGTGGTAATATGGTTCACAAAGTTACACTGTGTCACATTTCCCACTCAAGAGATGTGGTGTTTTATTTGTAGCTGGCTGTTCCCGCCTGAGTCAGTACAGAACTGATACAGGTAGGGATCCAGGGAACAAAGGTACAGAAATTAGCAAAGGTCCCAGGGTAAATCCCAAATTTAACAAAATAACGTTCAAGAAAAGAATGCAAAACCCTCTCAAACAATTAATGCCTTGGGATCACAGCTTTAATTTATAATTTTTAAATCCTCACTGGGGATGGGAGTTGGGAATCACAGCCAGAGTGGTATGCGTATTGGTTTTTTTTGTTTTCTTTTTGTTTTTTTCTGACTGATAGAGGCATTGAGGCCTTTGGTCCAGGGGAGAAAATGCCAGGCTCAGCAAGATTCCAAAATGGAAGCAATTTGGAAATGGTTTGGAGATCAATTCCCTGCCCAAATGGTCTAAACAAACCCAAACCAGAGCTTTTAACACAAATGATTAGAAATGAAAGCAAAAATTTCGTCAAAGCAAAGGTGTGTGTGCAACATATTGGCCCCTTGGTGTCATTTGAAGGAAATTAATGTGGGGGCCAAAGAGATGGAGTCTGCAATATGCAATGCTCCAGAGACCTGCCTGTGATTTTGTTCCTAGTGTAGCAGAAATAAATGCTCCCGGCAAACCTTCAGGGAGAACTAAGACATGTGCATAAGTAAGATTAATCAGTAAAGCTAGCATCGACCTAATGAGTCATCTTTGACATCATAAAACTTGAAAAATACAAGGTTGTAGCTTGTCAGATCTGTGCATGCTCGGAAAAAGCAAAATGGGGGCTGCCCAAGTGCACGGTGGTGGGCAGCTCTTGGGTATATTTGGCCTAGCACAGCAGAAGAAATAGAAAAAGGGCTGCATTGGGGCTGCATAGGTCTGTTTCTATGGAGACTTGGGGTTGGGTGCTGGGGTGGAGAAAATCGAAGGTGTGGGGGTTCATGCACCTTTTACCCTCAGGGATCCCTTTCCTTCTATTCACACGAAGCTCCCAGGGAGACGGTGTTTCCATCCAAACACATCATCCCCCGGGATTTCCTGCGATGCAGCATCAGCTGGGAGCCTGGGGAGAGGAGGGTCACAGAGCGTGGCCAGGACAGGATCTCCATGAGGCAGGACCTTCAGAAGTTTCCAGCCCCCAGAGAAAAGGGTTTGTCACAGCCTTGTGTCTAACTAACCGAGCTGCCGATTCTCCACTCCCATTTGTCATCAGATCCTGTGGGCAGCCTCCACCTAGAATTAGCCCTTCCTCTCTGTTGTGCACCCACACCTGCTCACACACAGCCTTGCTTCCCTTGAGCCCGAAAATCTCTTCACATCTCTCCCTTTGCAGTCTGATTATCCCCAGACTCGATCAGGAAGAAGCTGAGGGCCATGTGCTGTCTGGAAATCGCAGGCTGTTTTGGAAGGTAGTCTGTGCCACAGGTATCGTTCGCCTGCCACCCTTAGCCATCAAGATACCAAACCTCCTCCTCAGGGAATCATGATTGCATGGCAAGCCAGACCATGGCCTCTTGACCATACACTCCCCAGGTACTTCCTGGTTTGGAAAGCTTCTTTGCTTTCCAAACTTCCCGGTTTGAAAAGCTGAAATCCACCTTTTCTCTGTTGATGGATTCCATGCTGATGGTGGACCGCACACTCCCATCAGTCCTAGAAAGTCCCTCCATGGTTAAAGCCTCCTGAAAGAACAGCCAGGCCCCTCTGCTATGCACAGCTAGGTTCTGTGGGAACAGTGTCCTCCCTGCAGGGACCACACCACGTCACTCCAGCGCTGGCATCTGAACCGGTACCTTGACCTCTCCAGTCCTCTGCACACACTGCTAGCCATGCTGTGTGTGGCTAGATGCCTGGCTTATTCTGCAAGACTCAGCTGCCTCACACAGCGTTCTGGGCACACACCACCACCCCACCTCCAGTGGCCGATCCCAGAATCCTTAGCAAGGACATCAGATCTGGTCCACTTTCCTGGGCATGTGCACACTCCCTGTCCATTCATGCAACTAGTGGAGGGGTTTCTGGGACGCTTCCTCATGACAGTCATTGATATATAAAAAGGCACAGACTTTGAGGCCATATGACAACACGACTGGCCTGATGTCCTGACTCAGTCACTGATGTGTGCCCTGGGAAAAGAGTTAATATCTTGGAACCTTGATTTCCTCATCTTTTATTCATTCAATGACTATTTATCATGCCTACTGTGCACCTGCTGTGTTCTAGGCGCTGAGGAGACAGCAGCAAGTAACAAAGATACAATCTCTGCTTCCCTGGAGGTGAGAAAAGAGGTCTGAAATAGAAAGAAACTTAAATTTGGAAGTCTTCAAGTGGTGGATGGAAAGTGAAGCCATGAGATCCAACACGAGGGCGCTAAAGCAATATATAAATAGAAAAGATGGATCAGAGTGCCTGCCTGGGTGGCTCAATCCATTGAGCATCCAGCTTCAGCTCAGGTCACGATCTCACAGCTCGTGAGTTCAAGACCTGCATCAGGCTCTGTGTTGACAGCTCAGAGCCTGGAGCCTACTTCGGATTCTGTGTCTCCTCTCTCTCTGCCCCTCCCCTGTTTTCACTCGTGCTCTCTCTCTCTCTCTCCCAAAAATAATAAACCATAAAAAATTTAAGAAAAAGAAAGATGGCTCAAGCTCTAGAGCCTCCAACATTTACAGGTCAAGCATGACAAACGAGCGAAGGAGACAGAGAAACTGGGGTAGGAGAAAAAATGGGAAGGAGAAAATGTCACAAAAGCCAGGAAAGAAAGTATCTCAAGAATTAGGGACTGGTCCATTGTTTTTATAGCACCCACTTCATAGTACTGCTTCAAGAACTGAATGGTGTCTGCAAAAGCCCCTATGGGCCATGCCCCAAATGTCCACCTTTTACTATTAAAAGGCCCTATGTTGTCTGCCTCTCATGAGGTTCCTGTTGTGTCCCTGTGGGCCACTCTGTCCCAAATTGCCAGTGATTTTATGCAAGGAAGGACAATCACAGTACTGTTTCCCTCAGGACTATGAGAAATTGTAGTGATCATCGGATAACAAGAAACTTTCAGTGGAATGACCCAGAAGGTTTAAATGAGAGAGGAGAATGGAAAGAGGAATGAATTTATAAACATCATGCCTGAAACCATAAGAGATCCTTAAATACTGAGAACAAACTGAAGGTTGATGGGGGGTGGGGGAGACGGGAAAGTGGGTGAAGGGCATTGAGGAGGGCGCCTGTTGGGATGAGCACTGGGTGTTGTATGGAAACCAGTTTGACAATAAATCATATTTAATATAAAAAAATAAAAACAGAAATACATAAAAATTCAAAGATCATGCCTGAGAACCGGAATTTTCCCCAAGGATGCAGAAAACAAATTTTGCCAAAGAAAGAGTAAAGGATCATTCTAAGCCTCATTAAGACACTGAGACCGGGGCGCCTGGGTGGCTTGGTCAGTTGGGCGTCCGACTTCGGCTCAGGTCATGATCTCATGGTCCGTGGGTTCGAGCCCCATGTCGGGCTCTGTGCTGGCGGCTCGGAGCCTGGAGCCTATTTCGGATTCTGTGTCTCCCTCTCTCTCTGCTCCTCCCCAGTTCATGCTCTGTCTCTCTCTGTCTCAAAAATAAATAAAAGTTAAAAAAAAAATTAAAAAAAAAAGACACTGAGACTAAACATTAGTCCTGATTGCACATTGATTGATAAAATAGGCTGTCTATAAAGTAGTTGGGTTGACCGAGATGTCAGTAACTTTTGGACATTTTGTAAAAAAGCATGCAATCTGAAACCATTATTTCAACAGGTAAAATAGCCCAGTCATTTCCAAACATCTCTATTGTTCCTCCATGTCTTGAACAAACCACAAGAAAACAAGAACACTTGAGCTTTAACAACACATGTTGTTCACAACAACACCCATGAGCTTTAAGTACTCGACTCGCATGTGTGGTGTGAGTGTCTCTGTGTGTGTGTGTGGGTGTGTGTGTGTGGGTGTGGGTGTGTGGGTGTGGGTGTGTGGGTGTGTGTGTACAGGAGAGGGGAGGAAATTCACAAAAGAGAGTCATGTTGGGGGATAAATTAATCTTTTGAAAATCTATTTCTGTGTGAAATACTGTGTAAGATGTTTCTGCTTAAATCTTTTACCCCTCTCTCCCTCTCTCTCTCCTTCTCAAAGTACAATGGCTTTTAAAATTTGACATTACAGATACAACTCCTTCTGGCTAAACAAGGTCCTACATCATATTCCCTATACTAAGTAAAAAAGAAAACACAAATAAATTGCTATTTTTTAAAGCCTTTCATTCAATTTTTTTTTAAGTTTATGTGTTTATTTTGAGAGAGAGAGATTGAGAGCAAGGGAGGGGCAGAGAGAGAGGAGAGAGAGAATCTGAAGCAGGCTCAGCACTGTCAGTGCAGAGCCCAATGCAGGGCTTGATCCCATGAACGGTGAGATCATGACATGAGCCAAAGTCAAGAGTCAGATGCTTAACCGACTGAGCCACCCAGGTGCCCCTAAGTCGTTATTTTTTTTTAAATAATGCAGATTATTTTGCATTCTCATAGACCCCAAGCTAGCCCCAGTATACGATCTGTTTAAAAGAGCCAAGGCCATGGGCACCTGGCTGGCTCAGTTGGAAGAGCCTATGACTCTTGATCTCAGGGTCATAAGTTCGAGCCCCATGTTGGGTGTAGAGATTACTAAAAAAATAAATAAAACTTAAAAAATAAAATATAATAAATAAAAGAACCATGGCCAAAGATGAGAATTAGTAGCTGGTTTATACCTCTTGCTGATGCTAAACTGACTATCACCTTGAGAGGGAGCACAGAGGTGCCTGTGGAACAGTCCCATCACATCAGAACTTCACACAGACTTTACACTCTCATGGTCTTGCTCCTTTGCCTTGCTCCTTTGTTAAATACCACAGAGCTACCTGGCTAGTTTTCATGTCCATGCCAGCTCTTTGACTGGGTCTGAGTGGGCTTTTTCTCTGACATTACACTGGACTCTATTGACTGTCCAGTGGTCTCTAGCCTCTTCCCAGTCTTTGGTTCTCAGCTTTGTCACCCTGTGCTGGTCCTGGCAGCTCAATTGGACCATGTTCTGCTTTTAGTCAACCAATTATTCACTAACCTATACACAACACAACATCCATCCACCCACCTGTCCATCCAGTGAGCATTTATTCATCACTTTCTCAGTTCCAGATCCTATACTTGACGCTAAGAAGTCAGAAATAATGAGAAAATCAGAATATAACAAAACTAGATTTTGAGAGGGAGTAATAAGGACCATATTCACCCTCTCAAATGGAACAGCCAAAACTCCAGTCAAAATAACAAGAAACAATGAATTTTAATACGTTGGACACCAGGCAATGAAATATAGAAATTCTTAAGAAGTGGCAAACAATCAAGATGAGCCCTAAACTTGCCTCAGCTTTCCACCTTGAGGGCATTTCCAGCCTGTAATACAAAGAGGAGGGGCCCAAACAGAACCAGAAGACTCTCTGATTTGACAACAGGGAGCTGAGAATCTGGGACAACAACAGCAGCTAAAATTTAGAGGGCAGAGTACCAGAAAAGGATGAGAACTACAGAGACTTACAGACTTACAGTCTCCTTTGAGTATTTAGCAGAGTGTTGACCAGCATGTTTGTGTAAGTAAATTACCCAGGTCTGAGGAAAAAGCCATCCAAAAAGATTGGAGGAAATAATGCCTATGCTTATACAGTGGCTGGAATAGCGCCTGTTCCTACCAGGCAGACTGGAAAACCTCATAATTCACGATAGAAGTACTGAGAATAGTCTTGTCTCATAATGCCAAATAGTTAATCTGAGACTGGGTACTACTCCAGATCCACCAAACAAATCATAAATCAAAACTTAAAGTATCAAACTGTCTCCAAGTAAATCATATTGAATCCCAGGACAAAGCTCAGGAAGATTTATAATAATAAAACACATTCAGCACCCAAGGAGGCAAACTCATAATGTCTGACATTCAAAGATTACCAGACATTCAAAGAAGCAGGAAAACATGATCCGTAATGAGGATAAGGAAGTTATAAAGAGACCCAAGTTAAATTTCTGAGAGGAAAACTGCAATGTGTAAAATGAAAAATACAATGGGTAGGATTAATGGAAGAATATAAATTATAAAGAAAAGAGATTAGTGAACTTGTAAACAATAAAAGCTACCCAAAATAAAACAGAGAAAAATGAACTTTAAAAATGAAAAGAGCATCATTGACTTACAGGAAAATTAAAAAAAAATTTTTTTAATGTTTATTTATTTTTGAGAGAGAGAGAGAGACAGAGTACAAGCAGGGGAGGGGCAGAAAGAGAGGGAGACACAGAATGAGAAGAAATGTCCAGGCTCTGCACTGTCAACACAGAGCCCAGCGTGGGACTCAAACTTAGGAACTGCAAGATCATGACCTGAACTGAACTTAGATGCTTAACCGACTGAGCTACCCAGGTGCCCTGAGTTATTGGACAACTTTAAGCAACCTAATCTGTGTGTTACTCGAGTCACTGAAAGAGTGGGGGAGCAGAAAAATTTGAAAAATAATGGCTGATAAGTTTCCAAACTTTATGAAAACAATGAACCCACAGATCCATGAAGCCTGACAAACCCAAGCACAAGAAATATGAAGAAAACTACACCAAGACATATTATAATCAAATTGTTCAAAAAAGTAAAAAAAAAAAAAAAAAAAAAAAAAGAGAGAGAGAGAGAGAGAGAGAGAATCTCAAATGCAGTCAGAGGAAAACAAAAACATGTTATGTACAGAGACACAACAATAAAGGTAACCGAAGATTTACCTTTGGAAACGATGCAAACAGGAGCATGGTGGAGAACATCTTTAAAGTACTGATAGAAAAAAACATCAATCTAGATTTTTATGCCCAACACAAGAATCCTTCAAAAACCAAAATGAAATAAAGCCTTTTTCTGACATAGGAAGGCTTAAAGAATGTATCATGAGTAGACCTGCAATATAGGAAATGTTAAAGGGAATCCTTCAAACAGAAGTAAAATAATACCAGATAGAAATCTGGATCTATACAGAGAAACAAATAATGTCATAAAAGGTAACTATATGGCTATGTGTGTAATGCTTTTTTTTCTATTATTTAAGTTGATTTAAAAGATAACATAGTTTAAACAAAAATGATGATAATGTATTATAATAATCATAACATATGTAAAGTATATGACAATAGCACAAAGACTAGGGAAGACAGTAAATACACTGTTATGAGGTTCTTTATGCTATCTGTCAGAGTTTCTCAATCATACCAATATTGACATTTTGGACCAGGGAATTTTTCATTGTGAGGTACTTTCCTGTGCATTGAAGGATTTTTAGCATCCTGTCTTCTACCTTCTAGACATTGCCAACTGTTCTCTGGAGCACAAAATGGCCTCTCATTCAAAACCACCGCTCTATGTGAAATAGTTTAGTATCGCTTGAAGGTACTGATGATTTAAAAATGTATATTACAAATCCTAGAGCAACTACTAATGTCACAAAACAAAGAACTAATAGGCCAACAGAGAAGATAAAATTGAATGTTAGAAAACATTCAATCCAAAGAAAACATGAAAAGAGTTAAAATGGAACAAAGAATACTTGGAAAACAAATCATAAGATGATACACTTGAACTTAACCACATAAAAAAAATCACATGAAATGTACATGGCTTACACTTCCAATGAGAAGACAGAAATTGTCAGACTGGGTAAAAAGCAATACCAAAACTACATGCTAAGAGAAATGCATTTTAAATATAAAGACAGAAATAGATTAAAGATCAAGGTGAGAAAAACATATGCCAAGATAACACTAGATGAAAGAGAGCTTCAGTTGGCTATATCGATATCAAACAAAGAAGACTTCAGAGCAAATAATGTCAGGGGTGGAGAAGGTCATTTCATAAATATAAAGAAGTCAATTTACCAAGAGACCAAAACAATCATAAACATTCATGATCCTAATAAGAGAGCTTCAAAATATGTGGAGTAAAACCAATAGAACCTTATTGAGAAATAGATAAATCCACATTCTACTCAGTAATTTCAATACTCCTCCTTCAATAATTGATAAACCGAGCAGACAGAAAATGAGCAAAGATACAGTAAACTTGAACATTTTCAACCAACTTGGCCTAGTTGACATGTATAGAATGCTCCATAGCAAAGTATTCATTCTTCTCAAGTGCTCATGGAACTATTTACCAAAACATTCTGGGCTATAAAATAAGTCCCAGTAGTCCATTTCATTACAGTGCAACAATCATATTTCTGAAGATATCTAATTTATTTTTTAAGTTTATTTATCTATTTTCGAGAGAGGGGGAGAGAGAGGCAGACAGAAACGGAGACAGAGGATCTGAAGTGGGCTCTGTGCTGACAGCAGAGAGCCCGATGTGGGGCTCAAACCCACAAACCATGAGATCATGACCTGAACCAAAGGCAGACTCTTAACTGACTGAGCCACCCAGGTGCCTCTGAAGTCATCCAATTTAAAACTACCTTCTACTTTAGGCCCTACCTGTCCCAGACTAAGAACTTAAAGGAAGCCTGGAAGATGAGGTTCACATACAGAAGAACGTAATCATCTTCAATATTTCATAGTTTTGCACCCACTACCACCAATGGCTGGACTATTTTGAACCAAAAAAGAGAGATAATTAACAGAAGGTACAAAATGCCTGGTCATCTAGTAAAAGTGACCCCTGAATACACTAGATGTGTAATTGCCAATGTGTTCTCTCATTGGAGGATTGTGTAGGTTCATGGGCAGTCCCCTTTTGGGAAGAACCATCCTCTTAAGAGCCCAACAGGGGCGTGGAGAATAATGGCAAAAAAAAAAAAAAAAAGACAGAGAGAGAGAGAGAGAGAGGGGCCTTGGAATCAGAGGAAGCATCGCTCTTCTACCTTCCCACAGACTGTAACCCAGATGGGACAGGGACCCAGCTTCAATTATGAAACTAGGGCATTCATTCTCAAAGTGGCCCCAGACCAGCAGCTTCTGCATCACCGGAGAATTTGTTAGAAAATAAATTTTGGAGTGCATAACAGACAGAACTAGAAACTTAAGAGTGCAGACCAAGTCTCAACTCATGGAAACCATCCATGATTCTCTCACACCGCAGTAGCTGCCCCTTCTGTGGTACTCAAAGAACAACTTGCTCTCTCCGCATCTGAGCACCTATGCCACAGCTTCTGAGTGGCATGGCCAGGATCTGGACCACAGTCGATTCAAAGTGAGACCAAGGGCTCTCGGTTCATAAGTAACAGTGCTTCCCGTCGCACTTCCAAGGACCCATGGAGAGGAGGGGTTAGCACCTTCCACCACAGCCATTCTGCTTACCAACAGCCCAGCTCAGCAGCTTACAGCATAAAGCATTTATTTCTCCCTCCAGGTGGTGGGCATCTGTGACTTATCTGGGATTGGGTAGGGTTGGCTCCAGACTAGGACAAATGTCACTGGGGCACAATTTTCTCAAGGAAGAAGACAGAAGCACAAGATTCTCAACTACATCATGCAAGCACATGAAAGCCTCTGATCACAGTTCCATCAGCCAAACCTCACCTCAGGGTGGGCAGAGAAATACAGTCTACCAGCGAGCCATGACAAGAATGGATGGGGGAAGACAGATCATAAATAGTACCATGAAACACAGAATTCAACAAAGAGCTAGCCTTACCAACCCCACTAAATGGTGGGACTGTGTGAAGAGATATACACATCACACACTTTTATTGACCTTCACCCTCGCCCCCAGCACCTAACTCAGTGCTCTGCTCATGGTGTGTTTATGAAAGTAAAAGATACTTTCAGACAAAGACAAATAAAGTCCTGCTTCCTTATTTGGGAAGACTCATTCCTCATGGACCATCAAACACATCTGTCCTTTGAAGCCCAACCTCTGACCTTCTCCCATAGTGTGACATCCTCCCTAGAGCCCCATGGTGTGAGCTGGGGATGATCTATGAATGGTCATGGATCAAACTGGAAACCTCAGAACACAGAAGGGTCCCAGAGCAACAATCCCCAAGTCATTTTTTTTTTAACACACCAACACTTATCCAACATTTAATCCCTTAAAATGATCCTCAAGAAAAGTAGAAAGGCTTAGCGATCAAATAAGTTTAGAAAACACTAGATTAGGGGCACTCGGATGGCTTAGTTGGTTGAGCATCCAACTCTTGATTTTGGCTCAGGTCATGATCCCAGGGTTGTGGGATCGAGCCCCATGGCAGACTCTGTGTCAAGCGTGGAGTCTGCTTGAGATTCTCTCTCTCTCTCTCTCTCTCTCTCTCTCTCTCTCCCTCTGACTTTCTCCCCCACTGGTGCACTCGCTCTCTCTCTGTCTCTCTCTGTCTCTCTCTCTCAAAAAAAAAAAAGAAGACAGTAGATTAGTTCATTAAGGTTTCCAAGAAGTTCTGCAGTAAAATACGTCACAACAATAAGAGTAAGGCTTCCAAATCCAAGTTTAAATTTGTTTAATGTAGCACAGGACCCTGTTCCTCATTCTCAATCTGAAATATCTTCATAAAATGATGCACCCACTGACAGAAGTTGAAGAACTTAGGGAATTAGAAATTAGGCAAGCAAAAGTCAAATTTCAATCACGAAATAGTTGGGCATTTAGTGTCAGCATTTCCCCAAGCCTAAATAAAATAATATGGTCCTTGCTCTGAGAGGCCTGGGAAAATGCCTTGGTTGGGGCTGAGCACAGCTGGGAAGTGATCCTCCCGCTCATGGGGATAGATGGACAGTAGAGTGTCCTTTGTCCTTCATCAAAGCACACCTACCAAGACCTCTGTGATTTCTGAAAGAAAAATGGTCTATGAATCTGGTCTGAGGGAGGAGGACACCTATCTTCCGTTTCAGGTAGATGTTTGAAAGCTCCTTTCTTTAAAAACCCTGCTTGTTTTGTTTAAAGACCAGTTTGAATGTGTTACATATAATAAAGACATACATAATCCATTTTTAAAAACATGCTTGTTTACTCTTTTGATATATGTCTTAAATAAATTAGGGAAAGAACTTGTTTCTTTATGGTCCTAATAGAACTAAGGAGATGTCTCATAGCTGTCTCTGTGGACCTACAATTCTGCCCCAGAGAAGGTGATGTTGGTCAGAACAATCCCCACTTTTTGCTGAAACAGCTGCTTAGAGGGGCTTGACTAGGGCTACAGGAAAACCCAATGAGTCCCTCCACCCCAGCCCATTGCCAAGCAACCCCCCGACCAGTTCTGCAGACCAGAGCCACGTGTGTGGATTGTCTCTGAATCTGAGCTGTCCCTGGAGATAATGCCTGGATGTTACCTGGTACTATGTATGTCTGGGCATGCAAGAGTGACAACTTCAGACTACACTTGGTCTCCAGGTGATACGCTGTTTCCATTTCTGGGAGAACAAAGCATCAGAACATAGCCCAGCCCAGGCAGGGACAGACACAGCCCAGGCCTTTGCAGATCCTAAAACACCTACAATGTGCCAAGGGCTTGACAGACCTCATCTTACTAAATCCTCAGGAAATGGAATATCAATAAGTCACCCAAAATCACACCAGCAAACAGCAGATCCTAAATTCAAAACTAGGTCTTCCAACTGTGATGATTTCAGATTTCCTGAGTCATCTCAGAAAGAGGTCATTTTATAATTCTGAAATTACCCAGACAAAGCAGAACATTTTGACCCTGCCCATTTAATTTTTGCCACATTTTTTTAAGCTATTTATTTTTGAGACACAGAGAGAGCGTGCACAAGTGGGAGAGGGAGAGAGAGAGAGAGAGAGAGAGACATAGAATCCGAAGCAGGCTCCAGGCTCCAAGCTGTCAGCACAGAGCCTGACGTGGGGCTCAAACTCACAAACTGTGAGATCATAACCTGAGCTGAATCCAGACACTTAATTAACCGCCTGAGCCACCCAAGTGCCCCTAACTTCAGCCACATTTTGACCAAATTTCTGGCGGGGGGGGGGGGGGGGGTTTAATAAAAGTTTGGGGGGGGGGGGGGGGGGAGAGGGATAAATTTGTGAAAAATAGTCAACACAAAATACAATTGGTAAAACAACACAGATAAAAATTTTAATTGATTAAAGAATTGATTAATCCTCCCCTAAAGAAAATTCAGAGGTAGAAGTCATACTGGTGAAATTTGATACGGATTATTAAAGCCCAGTGGGTAAATAAAATCTTGGGGCACCTGGGTGGCTCAGTCAGTTAAGCATCTAAATTCAGCTCAGGTCATGATCTCACGGTTCATGGGTTCGAGCCCCATGACAGGCTCTCTGATGACAGCTTGGAGCCTGGACCTGCTTCGGTTTCTCTGTCTCCCTTTCTCTCTGCCCCTCCCCTGCTTGCTCTCTCTCTCTCTCTCTCTCAAAAATAAATTAAAACATTTAAAAATGTTTGTAAAAAATAAATAAAATCACCAAGGAATTTTCAAGAAAATAATTCATCCCAGTGAAGATACTTTCAATGAAATAAACATTAAAACCAAGAGCTAGTGAATGGATGCATAGTTGGCACGTGAGAGAAAGAGTGTGCCATTCTCAAGAGTCACCAGGCGGTGGCAGCAAAGACCAGTAATGGAATCAAAGTACGGTCTCAGAACCAGCAGCCTGTTCAGGAACGGTCTAAGATAATTTCAGGCAAGGGCAAACAAAGCTGGGAATTTGTTAAAAATACAGATTCCCAAACCCACTCAGAAACTGGTGGGGCCTAGTATTCTGCATTCTAACAAGCCCTCCTGGTAACTCTGATGCCCACTCAGGAAACTGCAACCAAACACGAGTCAGTTTTCCCCCTTTTCACGTGTCCTCCGGGGGCATCTATTCCAGGGAGGGGAGACAGATAGTAAACAAAATCTGTAAACTATGCATATGAGGATTCACACTGGAAGAGAATAAAAGCAACCAAGGGGGATAATAAGTGCTGGGTGCAATTTTAAGTAAGGTGGTCTGGGAAGGCTTTGTTAACAAATGCAGATCACAAGGTGAGGAAATGAAATGTGCAGATGGATTACTTTCCAAGCAGAGGGGTGAGCACATGAAAAGGACCCAAGGTGGGTGGAGCAGCCATGCAGAGGACCTGCAGAGGTAAGGCTGGGATCTAGACCATAGGGCCTGGAGGCCACTGGAAGGACATGGTCCTGATGTCTAATCATCAGAGGGCAATAATTAAACAGATGACATCATTCCCCTATTAGATTGTTAGGGTTTCTTTTTAATTTTATTTATTTTTATTTTTGACAGAGAAAAAAAGATTGAAAGGAAGCAGGGGAGAGGAGCAGAGAGAGGGAGGAAGAGACTCTCAAGCAAGCTCCACACTCAGCCCAGAGCCCAATGCAGGGCTTGATCCCACAACTGTGAGATCTTGCCCTGAGCTGAAATCAAGAGTTGGACGCTCAACTGACTGAGCCATCTAGGTGCCCCAGATTGTTGGTTTTTTAAGGTAATAACTCTGGGTGCAGTTGGGGGGAAAAGAGTCACCTCATGGTTAATGGGAACGGAATGTGACATCATACTTGTAGAAAGCCATCTGGCTTTATGTGCTATGAGATGTAAAAATGCCCTACTGATTGGAAGAGTCATTTCATATCTGGGACTGTACCCTTAAAAAAAACAACATATACTGTATAGGGATTCTTATATTGTTCCTTTCAACTCGCCACAGAAAGCTAGTGGGCTCCCAGAGGTTTGGCACACAGCCCCTCTAGTCCCAGGGCTTTGCACGCCAACATCTCATCCCCTCCCCATTCCCACACATGACCTCCCACCTGAGGCACCTTCCTCCAGATGTGGTCTCCATCTTCTACCTGGACAGCACTGCTCAGGGTGTGCCTCTATCCCCTGACCTCTGGCCTTGGACAGCCCACTCATGCTCCACCCCCGCTCAGGAATGAGTTCTCTTCCTCTCTCTTTCCAAAATGCCCGGAACTGATCTTGTAACAGATGCATCGCTCCATCCCTCCTGCAAGGGTCTGAAGTTGGGCCTGTTGGACAGGGGCAGAGGGGACAACTTGGGCATCTCTCACTCTCACCACAAATAGAGGATCTTATCTAGGGGTCTCCTGTGTGGGGTATAGCCTGGACCCTTCCTGAGCCCCTTGGGAGTGCTCATTGAGTCCCAGGGCTCACTAAGGATGGCTGAGGAGGGCTATTCACAGAAACGCCTGGGCCTGCTATTCTCTTTCTGGCCACTAGAGGAAGAACAGAGGCTTCCTGAGCCCATCAACCCTGCAGACTAACTCACAAAGGAGGCTGGAGTTTGCTCAATACCTGGGGTCAGACAAGAGGTACATTCATTCAATCTGCTATCAGATGGCATCGGAGAAGTTCAAGTGAGGAAATGGTACCTGTCCTCCTGTCTCTTGTCCATTTACAAACCCACAGACTGCCCGCTCTTTGTTAGCATGCAGCCTGCTGATGACCAAACACTGCTCAGGCCTCACAGGACACAAGACACGGGCATAGTCCTTATAAGGGATGTGTGCATTTCTCATCAAGAATTAGTTTGAGGGGCGCCTGGGTGGCTGAGTCAGTTGGGCATCCGACTTTGGCTCAGGTTTAATCTCAAGGTTCGTGGGTTCGAGTCCCGGATGGGGCTCTGTGCTAACAATTCAGAGCCTGGAGCCTGCTTCACATTCCGTGTCTCCCTCTCTCTCTGCCCCTCCCCCATTCATTCTCTGTCTGTTTCAAAAATAAAATACAATTTAAAAAATTCCTTTAACTAAAAATTAAATTAAGAAACTAACATCTTACTGCCTAAGAAAACAATGCTCTGGTTAGTCTTCCTGACACTCAGAGTTGATCATGTTTTCAACTGAATCTGAGTGCCTCGCTGTCCTCCCCACAGCTGCCACTCCTGGCTGCCTAGTCCCCACACACCTGTGGAGAGAAGGAGACCACATCTGCACCTACAAAGTCCCTGTGTCCCTGCCCACGTCACCACCTGGAGCTCCAGTACTAGTCAGGGGATCCCCTCTCCCTCTCACACAACCCTGAGTCAGGCCTCACTATGGAATTGGACTCATGTGGCCAGTATGGTTAGAGTTAGGGTCAATCAGAGGTGTCCCTTGCCACCTGCCCACACCTCATGGGGCCAGTTCTTTCCATTGCAATATAGTTGTTTTTTTTTTTTTTTTTTTTAGCTCCAGAACCTGCCATGACATCACCGGGAGTTTGAGGGATGGGATTCCCAACTTCCCAGCCTAGACTTGCTCTCTCACAGAGACCTCTTTCTGGGGCCTCATCTTGGCACTGGGCCACAGAGCAGGCCTCGGAGGCTCTTCAGATGTGTTTTAACATCTTTGTCCCTCAACAAGAAGGGGTCAGAACTCTGGTCACTTTCCTCCCTGTGAACACCTCCAGAAAGAGTCACTTTTTATTCATTTGTTCCACGTGTGCAGACATGGTGCCCGCTGCTGGGGACACGGTGGTGGCAGACCTGAGGGGGTTATTAATGCTCATGTATATGAAGCATTAGCCATCATCAACCCTCCCTGGCATCCATGCTCTCTACCTGATCCCTAGGCTCACTCCCGGAGCATGGACCACAGAGGAGGAGAGAATCCTGATGCCCTTCACTCGGGCACAAGCTAACTTCCCTCTCACTCCTGGAAGTGCAGGACCAATGTTCTGGACAGAGTCACCCCGGAGCTATAGCTCAACCCTAGAGGGGAGGTGATGCTCTAGCTCTTACGTTCCTGTTGGTCACTTCCCAAGGGTGTGTAGGGAGCTGGAACTCACTCCTGCAGTGGGCTCTGCGTGGCCTCCTATCCACCATGTTTGCCCAGCCCCTGGAGCCCTGATCCATCAGCAAAGCTACATTCATGCAAGTTGAGAGCATGGGCTCTTAGGGCCGCCTGCCTGGGTTCTAAGCCTGGCTCTTGCTTCCTAGCTATGTGAGGTGTCTCTCTTTCATCAAATATGAAATGGAAGAAAATAATAGTACCAGCACGATAAGGTTGTCGTGAGGAATAAGTGAGCCAGCGTAAGCTTTCCAAGCCACGAGTCACCAACCATTTGCTGGTTATAAAACCAAGTTAGTGGGTTGTGACCAGCACTTAACATAACTATAGTAGAAACAAGAGTATGCCTCACTTTGGGTAGTAGGTCAGTATACACATCTATATGTGTGTGTGGCAGAAACTATTCCCAGATGCTTTTCTTCCTGTGAGACCCCATGGTGGACTTGGGAGATGTTAGATGGATTGAATATAGGCCAAGGTGGGGAGAAGACATGCAATCAAGCCCTACAATCCCTCTTGCCAATGCAAGGGTAAAGGTATGTGTACATGGGCCAGGATGTCCCCCACGGTTAGTAACCCATTCTGCTGGGAAAGTGAACATGGACAACAGTGGGACTGGGCATGGCAAGATGCAGGTGTCCTGGGCAGGCCACCATGTGCATGTGGCAGGGAGTGCTAGTAGAAGCAGCGTGAGGAGGAGCTGGGGACATACACTTAGGGCCCTGAAAGCCATGGTTAGCTTGTGAACTTGGCCATAGGCAATGGGAATTTAAAGCAAGAGGATGGCCAGTTTAACAAATATCTATTAAGTGCCTACTGTGGGGAAGATTTATGTTTTAAAAACTTGACTGTGAGAGCAGTTAAGGGGGTCAGGAGCTTGAAGTAACACCAGAGGCAGGGAGAATCTACCAAGAGCCTACTGCAATAGTCCTAGCAAGAAATAATAAGGACAGAGGTAAGAATGTCTCAGGAAGGAGGAAACAGATATAGCCTCTGTGCCTGGAGCTAGATGGTCCCCAATACCCAGAGGAGGATAGTAGTCATGACCCTGCACACAGGATTTGTGGGAGAGCAGTGCTTTGAAGACCACAGAGAAATTCCACAGGTCTCCAGAGAATGGAAGCCACATAGCCAAATGGATAAACCCATGGACATGAACCAGACGGCCGGGTGACCTTGGCACATTAGTCAACTCCCTACACTGCCAACTTATAAAATGGGGCCCAGAAGAGGACTTAGCTCATAGGAGTTTTATGATATTGAAAGCTAATAATGGTAAAAGCCTTTTGCAGTGTCTGGTACAAGGCCAGGGCTCGCACTGGGGCTGTTTGCTGACCTCTCTCTTACGTCACAGACACGCCTAGAAAAGGCCCTGGCAAGCAGCCTGGGAAAGAACAAACTTCTGGCCACTCAGACACAAGTCAGAGAGACTGGGCTGACTTTGTAGTGTCCCTGCCCCTTCCAGGCCCATGTCTGAAACTCAGACCCATCTATCTGCAATGACGTGGAGACTCAGGCTGGCAAGCGGTAGGCAGGCCCTGAAGGGCCAGCGGTCTTACCATAATGGGCCTCCTCTGTGCATCTCCGCTGTCTGCACCTGGGTGCCCTCGGAAAAGGACTCTGTCTTCAGAGGCTTCAAGATGAATGATCTTGAACCTGTGGCCACACTACACAAGCACGGAACGTTTCCACAGTTCTCAGTGTAGGCGGTCGCTACATACCCATTCAGAACAATTCACTCCCAAACAAGTATCCCCCTTGCATTCTCACTGAACCTTTCTAAATGCAGACAATGCGCTGGGTGATGGGGATATACTGACACAGCCCGCGTCCACAAGGGACATCCTTCTGGAGTAGTCGTCTGCCTGCCTTCTGTTCAGGGCTCTGAGATTTCCCTGCCCCAACCTTATACTTTTCAAGTCTAAAAATCGGAGTGACTCTGACTGATCAGTGCTTGCTTTTCTGATCACGACAAGCCTCTAAAAACCAAAAGGGATCTCTGGCAGCCTTCATCTCTCTTCCTGATTTTCCCAGTCATGCCAACCCTGACTGTAAAATGTAGTTTCCCTTAAATATCTTTCTGCCTACCCAACTAGTCAATCAGGGGAGCTTTTCAGGCTAGGCTGCAGTGTCAGTGTGCCTTAAGGCAAATCTATTTCCTGGCTCTCCCAGGGTACATCTAGGGCATTTTTCAGGTACACTTTAGCTTTCCCCTAAGTGTGCCTCTGTCCATTCCAAGCTCAACAAAATTTTGGCAAAATGAGGAAGCCCTATTTTTTTTTTCCAAAAGTGGCACACAGGCTAATTCTTCCATTGCACAGTCATCTATGGGGTGTTGTATCCCAGGCGCCGAGTGCAACCCACCCACCTCAGACCCTATCCTCTGGTAGAGGAAACAGACACGTGAACACACCCTCATAATACAGTGTGACAAATATAGTGATAGACACATGGTCTTGGCACAAAGGAGAGAGGAAACTGTTTTATTTGGGAAGTAGGACAAAGAGGCTTGATTTGATCACAACGGATATGTAAGAGGCATCCAGACAAATAGGAGGGGGAATAACTCACAGCAGCATCACCTTACTTCACAAGGAACCTCATTCTAAACCCTGTGCTGCCTTGTCCATGCACCCATTTTATAGATGCATTAGTAAGGTTTGGGAGGTTAAGTAACTTGCACAAGGTCAGAGAGTTAGAAACTTGCAAAGAAGGGACAATTGTATGCTTTTTTAAATGACAGAACCTAAATCCAGAGCATTTAAGTAAATGAGCTCCAAGTTAGATGGGTGGAAAGTGATGGAATCAGGAATCAGATCTGGGTATTGTATGGTGACCGTGGAAGTAGATGGATTACAGGGGCTCTGTTAGGTCTAGCTAAAAAATTTGGACTCTCTCCCACTGATGAGGAGGAGGCTGTGAATGGTTTTAACTGATGTTGCAACTTCATATCCACCCCAAACTATCCTTCCCAATAAGTATCAACCATCAATTCCAGTAGGGAAGAAGTAACAAAAGTTTTCAGCCACAATAGACATGCCCAAGGGAAATATATTTTATTTAATCAAGTTATTCTATTTAATAATGATATTCTACACAACAAACATTCCTATAACTCAGGAAGAAAAGAACAAACAACCTAATAGAAAAATGGGGAAAGTAAGAGGCGATTTACGAAAAAGGAAACACAAATGGCCAATAAACATAAGAAAAGGTACTCAGCCAGTTAAAATAATCCTCTAACTAAAACAATATTGAACACCATTTTTCTCCCATTAGATTGACAAAAGGGAAAAAGACAAAAAAGAACAAATGTGCTAGGGTGTTGGGAATTGTGAACTCTTCTGTACTACTTGTGGGGGATACATTTTTGCAGATGCTTTGGAGGGCAATTTGGAAATTTCTTTCAAAATTTAGAATGTGCATAGACTTCTGGGATCGACCAAAGTGTTTGTGTATCTCTTGCGGAAGCACCTCTACCCAAACACAAGGAAATCCATTGCAACATCATCATGCCTAAACATTAGAAATAACCTAAATGGGGGTGCCTGGGTGGCTCAGTTGGTTAAGCGTCTGGCTCTTGATTTCTGCTCAGGTCATGATCTCATGGTTTGTGAGTTCGAGGCCCATGTTGGGCTCTGCGCTGACAGTGTGGAGCCTGCTTGGGATTCTCTCTCTCTCTCTCTCTCTCTCTCTCTGCCCCTTCCTCTCTCTCTATCACAAAGTAAATAAACTTAAAAAAAAAAAGAAATAACTGAAATGTCTATCATAGGGAAATAGCTGTAAACACTGGGGTACGTTCATAACAAAAAATACTCTGCAGCAGCTAAGAAAATTGAGTTAGTTTTTATGGACTAAATTTTATGGACAAATATTCTTGAGTGGAAAAGGAGAGAACTGCAGAATGACACATTTATAACAACCTTTATGTCAAAATATACATATTTAAACATAAAGGTTGCTTATGTTGCATTTTATAGGTGTTCATAGATAAGTCTGGAAAAGGGTTTAGAAAGATCTTGGAAAATACACATAAAAACAGTTAATGGTAGTAGCTTCTGAGAGGGGGGCAGAGAGGACCAGGATTGGGGGCCACAAACAAATATTCACAATGTTCTAATTTCTATGAGTATCTCTATGAGCAATTTCTATTCACGTATACTTACATGGTTAATTTTCATTTTAATAAACATAGAGATAGATTTAAAAACCACTGACATATCCACTTCTGTGCAAAGTGCTGTGGCTGATACTCTGCAGAATACATGACAAGCAAATCTTGTTTTTAGACACACTCGGTAGATAATGCCTTCAAGAAGCTCTCAGGCTGGCAGAGGGTAGAGGGAATAGGTCCAGCACTGTGTGGAATAAAATTCCTGAAGAGGAGTAGGAAAATGCAGTAGGAGTCATGGTGGGGGGAAGGAGAGGGTGTTCACAATATATTAGGAATCAGGGAAGCATCTATTGCAACCAAGGAAAGCTAGAGGCACCTGGGTGGCTCAGTCAGTTAAGTGTCAGACTCTTGATTTCTGCTCAGGTCATGATCTCACCATCATGCAATCAAGCCCCACAAGGGGCTGTGCACTGAGCATGGAGTCTGCTTAAGGTTCTCTCTCTCTTTCTGCCCCTCTCCCTCTCTCTCGCTGTCTTTCAAGAAAGAAAGAAAGAAAGAAAGAAAGAAAGAAAGAAAGAAAGAGAAAGGCAAAGCTGGGCATGGGCTAAGAGAACTGCAGTTTCAAAGGTGCAGAGGCAGGAGTTTCAGGGGGCTGTTAGGAAAGACAAGAAAGACATGAAAGGTTGGGGACTCGTTGTGGAAAGCCACAATGCTGGAAGAAGAAGCTGGAGTCCAGTCCTAAGCAGCAGGGGGCCCTGCAAGGTCCATAATCACATGGGAACCTGCCTGAAACTTTACAGAAAAGAAGTTTGGCATCCATGCACAGGTGGATTGGTCAGGTCAGGAGGCAAGGGACAAACTAGGAGGTGACTGACTTCCACAGTTTGGGGGAAGATTAGGTTTAAGGGAAGATTAGGGGTCTGGGCAGGGATGGCCTCAATGGAGGAGGGAAATGAGCCTGAGAGACTCATTGGATTGTGATGAGAAAACAGGAGGAAGAAGAAACGGAGTGATTTTGAGGCCCTGCTTCCACTTCATAAGTGTCAGGAGCCACAAGGAAAGCAGGTAAGGGCAGCTTTTTCTCTGAGAGCTGTAGAGAGGTGTTCCAAGTCCTGCTCACAGTACAGGAATTTCAGCCCCCTTATTCCCCAATTAGAACCCAGATGTGCAGTGCACAAGACAGGTCTGAGTCCTGAGGACACACTAGCCAAGGGCAGGCAGGCAGGCACGTAGTCCTCCTGGCTTCTAGCCACCAGACTCACGGGCTTCCAGGAAAGGCTGACAGGGACTGCTCTGTTCCTTTGAATCTGAGAATATGTGACTGAGGAAACCTAAATTAATTAAGTGATTCTGAGGCTCTGAGGCCTTCCTGAGGAAGCACACAGGGTGAGTAGTAAGATCAGGGTAAACGGCACCCCTCCCCCAGTACTGGAATCCAAAGAGGCTTCTGAGCTTCATTGGAACTAAGCCTGCACTTAAGTGGTTCCAGGGAGACAAAGAAATAATAAATCAGAAGCAGGTGCCCCGCCCACACACCGCCACCACCACTATCAACCTGCTTCTCTACAGAAACATGGTCATTTTGAGTCTCTGAGTCCAGATGTCTCAGTGAAACAATAAATGGAGTGGCCCTGGAATTAACTTGGCCCATGACCTTCTCTAAAAGATTCCAGGATGGGCTGATGCCTTCCTCCAAAGCAGCACCCACATTACAAGTCCCTTGAGATCCATTCTGGAATACACACGCCATACCTCACCCAGGCACAGGTGCAGGAAGGCTATCCTTCCACACCTTCCTCATGGACACCACTACTCCCCAAGTCCACAGCAAGCAACACTGGGACACCAGTTCAAGCTTGAGGAAAGGACTATGTTCTAGCAGACAGAGGCCACAACTGTATCCAATGGATAAAAGGAGAAGAAAAGTTGTCAGGAAATCACCAAACTGTCTCTATCTACACAAAATAATAATAATTAAACTCCTACTAAGTATCGGGCATTGAACTAGATACTTTCAAGTAAGTTGACTCATAATCTCCAGCCACCCTGGATCAGGACAGCATGGCAGTTGAGAGCTGGATGCTGGAGCTAGATAGCCTGCATTTGAATCCTGTCTCCACCACCTATGAACTCTCCAACTGTGGGTAAATTACTGTCCCTTGGTGTCCTTGCCTGTAAAAAGGCAATATGAAATTTGATAAGAGTATTAAATGAGTTAATGTTGTAAAATGCTTAGAACAGTGTCTAGAATGTTATAAGTACTTCTGTGTGTCTAAAAAATATTTTTTTTTCCTTTCCTCATTTGACTTACATTGAGTAGCAGATAGGTACTCTGTAGCAACAGTTCCTATATCTAATTGAGAAAGGAGAGAAGAAAATGTTGCCATTTTCTCCAACAGGATTGGATGGGAAGTTCTCTTTTGCCTGCAAGTTATGGTCAGATAGAGAAGTCTCTGGAAAGGAATTTACCAAGAGTTCTATTGAAGAGCAAGCCACAGACACAGGAAGCCCAGAGGAGCAGGGCCTTTGTGTAAGGCTGGTTGGCCAGAGACGGAGCAGGGACCAGCACCCTGGACAGCTCCCTGCCAGCCAAGGAAGGGAATCCTTCCCAAGTTCTGCCAAGGCTAGGGCCCTAGCCTTTCGCTGAGGCAGGGGGTCCTCAACTCCCAGAGATGCCTGCTCCCTAGTTACTGGGGCTGCTGATCAAAGGGGTAGGGGATTGCCTTCTGAACTGGAAGTTTGAGGGTGAAGGAGTTTAGTGTCCCAGGAGTTTCTTTAGGGACAAGCCAAGCCTTCCTCCTCCCATGGATCTTGATCTGTCCCTCTCCCCTACACTGCCAGGTGTGGCTGCTTTGCAGTTGGAGCAGCAGAGGGACAGTGAAGCACAGGAAATAGGAAGGCATCATGAAAATCACAAGACAGGTGGTTTAAATCCAGGCTCTACTGTTGGGACCTTAGGTAAGTGACCTGATTTCTCTCTGCCCAGCTTCCTCATCAGTAAGACAGGGAAAAGAACACCTGCTACCTGCACTGCCCCAGGACTGAGTGAAATTAAATAACACAGCACACATAATACCCTTGGCACAGAGTCCTCAATAAATGAGTCTGTTTCCTCCCATTGGTGAACGGAGGACTGGAGAGTTGGGCATGATCTCAGAGATAACTTGGCTCCATGCTCAAGAAGAGTCATGAATTATGAGGGCCAGTGGGCTGGGAGAGGTGTCTGCACCTTGAAGTCTCTGGAAAAGTTTCCTTTCTCTAAGATTCCTCTAAGTTCTAAATTCTTCAGCCACTAGACAGAAAAACATCTGCTTTAAACCATCCCCCCCCCCCATTAAAGCAGACAGGGCAAACAATATATGCATAAATAACAATTGCTCTGCAGGCTGGAAGACTGACCCTTTATTTGTATTTATTTATTTATTTATTTATTCATTCATTCATTCATTCATTATTTTTAATATAATTTATTGTCAAGTTGGCTAACATACAGTGTATACAGTGTGCTCCTGGTTTTGGGGGCAGATTCTTGTGATTCATTGGTTACATACAACTACTCAGTGCTCATTCCAATAAGTGCCCTCCTCAACGTCCATCACCCTTCTTCCCTTCCCCTGCCCCTCACCCATCAACCATCTGACCCTTTAAAAGCCTCACAATGGGAGAGTCAGAAGAGGCCAGAGGTCTGCTTTGGGAAGCTGGAGCTGGTATACTCAACTGAGAATATGCAGATTATGATCTGCTGAATGAGGAAGTGTAAGCCACCCACACAGGGGCAGCAGGTAGCCCCCCACCCACCACCCCCCACCTCCCCAGCATCTGAGCTCTCACTCTGGGAAAGTGAAACCCATGGGATCACCTCAATTGAAGGTGCAGTTTCAATACACCCATACAAAGGAAGTAGAGTCACAGATATTACTTACAGATCCCAGAAGCAGAGGGGAGGCTGCGAAGAGCAATGGGGGAAGGGCAGACTCTGTCCCAGGTCACCAGTGAGCAGGAGATAGACAGTAGGGTAGCAAGCACTTTTTACTTATAAAGTGGTTGAGGCAGAGGTCACTAACATTTTGTGTGCTTATTTTTAAGTGGTTATTTTTAAAGGTGCCCCAGGAAAAGCCATGTGAGAACTTAAGTCAGAAATCCTAAACTCAAGTCCTTATCTAAATGTCAGATTCTGGGGGTGCCTGGGTGGCTCAGCCAGTTGAGTGTCCGACTTCGGCTCAGGTCATGATCTCTTGGCTCATGAGTTCGAGCCCTGCATCAGGCTCTGTGCTGACAGCTCAGAGCCTGGAGCTTGTTTCGGATTCTGTCTCTGTCTCTCTCTGCACCTGCCCTCCCCACCCTCCATCTCAAATATAAACAGACATTAAGGAAAACTTTTTTAAGTGTTTAAATGTCCAGATTCTGGGTATGAGTAGGGCTATCAAACTGTAAAATGCCTAAGCAGCAACTTAGAAAAACAAAAGTTGTTTTCCTCATCCCCAGGTTTCAAACTCAAATGACTGGACAAGCAAGTAGGTGACCTAAATGTGCAAACAAAATCAGTCGGAGGGACACTGTGATAAGCTGAAGAGTGTGTGCTGACTCAAGGCCTTCAAATAAAATTTAAAATAATTCTGTCACCCTGAAAAGCCCTTCTCTAGTACCCATTTCCCCAGGAAATGCAGTGGGGGAGGGGCTTTCCTCTCACCCCTTACTTAACAGAGACAAAAGCTGGAGTCCAGAGAGAGGCTGTGACTTGCCCAAGGTCAATCAGAGCCAGATCTGTCTCCATAAGGGGCTCTTTTCCTGTCTCAGACACAGGGCAGTTTGGCCACTGCAGAGCACGTGCTGGGAACTCCTGAAGTGGAAGGGTTTCTCATCCTCTCTGGGGTGCCTGGGTAGGTGGAGAGATTGAGTAACAGGTACCAAAGCTGCTGGCTGTCATCCTGACACCCTGGTCTCTATCATCTCACCCCACAGTCATCTCAGGGATAGAAGATAACTTCCCAATGCCCTTGGGCCTCCCATCAGCTAGGACAGAGCCTGGAATCACAATGCCCACCTAATCACAAGGACTAGCCAGGAAGCCAAGGTGTCCCTGTATCTTTTACCTGCTCTTTACAAGACCCCTACTGTGGGAAAGGAAGACAAAAGAACACATTTTACAGATAATAATGACAATAGCAAGCACTTGCATCACTCTTACTATGTTATGGGCGGTTGATACAATGATTACCCCGTTTTACAAATAAAGAAACAGGGGGACAGAGAGGTGAAGTCATTCCCTGACGCCCTAACTGGTAAGTGGCAGAGGTGGGAGCCATCTTCAGCCATTTGTCTCTAAAGCCCAAGTTCTTTGCACTGCATCACCAGTGCCTCCCTCAGGGTGGGGAGCACGGTAGAGAAAGAAGATGGATCTAATGCTAGTTTACTTTTGAGACCAGAAGAACGGGAAAATTCCTCTCTGACTCTGGAAAGGACACACTGTAATCTCAACAACACAAGTCCCCCAGTCCCAGCTGCCTCAGAGCCTTTCCCTTGCCAGCCCGCAGACTGGAACACGGACTCCGTGTGCCATCTAGGGTCCACGCTCTTTGGGGGAACACATTAGGCTCAGCGCACAGCCAGGGAGGCTCAGCCAGTCTGCAGAGAATGAGGTGTCTGGGCGTTGCAGCCCTCTCGGCAGGTGAGCCTCCCTCCATCCTCTGATGAGAGCAAAGCTGCTGGGTCCTGCCATGGGAGTGGGCGCCGCACCCACTCCCACGGGCTTTCTTACAGCTGCCAAGAGAGGACCCCGGCCACGTAACTCCCAGAGCCCACCTGGGACTTGGAGGCAGCTCTGGAGACGCGGGGCGGGACCTCACTGAAACTGAGGGAGGACTTGTTCCAGTGCTAAGAGGGGCTGGGAGGAGTTAGAATGGGGAGGGGTCAGGAGGAGGGAAAGGAGAAGAGGCGGAGCTGGGAAACCCGGACAGTTAAAGCTGAAAGGGGGAGTACGGGCTGGGAGAGGGTGGCGAAGCTGTACGGGAGGATGGGAGGGGCAAGGCTGATATTCGGGGCCCCGGGTGGGAGGAGGGTGACTTCTCCCCTCGATCCCCAGAAGCTAATAGTCAGGAATTCTCTGCTATGACATTCTCCCGAAGGGCCGGTCTGTCGGAACCCGGCCCAGCAGTCTCTGCGTCTCCCCCTCCCTTCCCGAAGGTGGAAGGGGCCAAGGGGGTGGGGCCGGAGAAAGGGTTGGGGGGATCTATACCGGGCCCCCACCAATAGCAGCCCCACATTCCAGCTGCGAGAACAGATGGACGCAGCGGCGGCTCACCTCGGGGGCTCTTTGCCGGCTGTGCTCGGAGATCCAGGCTGAGGCGGAGATCTGGAGTCCCCGGCGCCTTCCTCTCCAGCACGGCTGGAGGGTTGGGGGACGGCCGCTGAGCGACCCTCTGGGGAGGGGGGAAAAGAACTGGTGCAAACCCCTCGGGTCCTAGAACTGAGAGGGGGCGGAGGAACAGACAGCCCGCTCCTCGCGCGGCGCATCCATCCTCCAGGGCTTGACCAGTACTCTCTTCACACCAAGACCCCTTTCTAGGGTTTCCAGTCCTGGCGCCTCTGGGAAGGGGACCCCTGCCCGGCCGCGCCCCGCCCCCGGCCCCCGCCCCGCCGACGTCGCATTAGCATGAGCGACGCAAGTGGCCCGGGCACCACTCGGGGGCCGAGACTCGCCGCGTCACAGCCCCGAGTGGAAAGGAAAAAAAGAGGAGGCGGAGGAGGAGGAGGCAAGAGCCGACGCGAAGGGAGGGGAGAGCGGCGGCGGGGCGAGTGAGCCAGCGGGCGGGCGGCAGCAGCATGCCCTTCGGCCCGCGCGGGCGGCCTTTCAACGCTTCGGGGACCGCGCCTGACGAGCCCAAGGCGCCGCGCGCTCAGTCTGTGGCCCCAGCCACTCGGTGCGCCCACCTTCCCTGACAGCCCCCGAGCCCAGCAGCGGCGGGTCCGGGCTTGACTGCGAACGGCCGGAGGCGTCTCGCCGGACAGGGTCTTTGCCTTTCCCGGGACAACGGGCCATGAGCCCTGCAGCCACCTGAGACACAGGGGGCGCTGCGCCGCGCGGACCGCGCCCGCGAAGTTCCGTGCCCTCGGCTCTGCACTGCAGGGCGCCCGCGCCCAGGCGGCCCCAGCGGAGGCGTCCTCGGAAGAGCGGCGGAGTAGAGGCAATGGAACCCGCGGCGCCCGCGGGCCAGGCCCGGGCGGCAGCCAGCAAGCTGTCGGAGGCGATGGGCGCAGTGCTGCAGGATCCTCGGCGGCAGCGGCGCCTGGTGCTGGTCATCGTGTGCGTGGCTCTCTTCCTGGACAACATGCTGTACATGGTCATCGTGCCCATCGTGCCCGACTACATTGCCCACATGCATAAGGCCGGCAGGCCCACCACGAGCCCCAAAGTGTACACCCTGCAGGCGCCCACTCCAGCCAGTGGCAGTGACAACATGGGCAACACCTCAGAGTCCCCGACGGAGAGTGAGGACGTGAAGATCGGGGTGCTGTTTGCCTCCAAGGCCATCCTGCAGCTGCTGGTGAACCCCCTGAGTGGGCCCTTCATTGACCGTATGAGCTACGACGTGCCGCTGCTTATCGGCCTGGGCGTCTTGTTCGCCTCCACCGTGCTGTTCGCGTTCGCGGAGGACTATGCTATGCTCTTCGCTGCACGCAGCCTGCAGGGCCTGGGCTCAGCCTTTGCGGATACGTCCGGCATTGCCATGATCGCCGACAAGTATCCTGAAGAGCCGGAGCGCAGTCGTGCGTTGGGCGTGGCGCTGGCCTTCATCAGCTTCGGGAGTCTGGTGGCGCCACCCTTCGGGGGCTTCCTCTACTGGTTCGCGGGCAAGCCTGTGCCCTTTCTGGTGCTCGCCGCTGTTTCGCTGCTCGACGCGCTGTTGCTGCTGGTGGTGGCCAAGCCCTTCTCGGCCGTGACGCGGGCGCGGGCCAACCTGCCGGTGGGCACACCCATCCACCGCCTCATGCTGGACCCTTACATCGCCGTGGTGGCCGGGGCGCTCACCACCTGCAACATCCCCCTCGCCTTCCTCGAGCCCACCATCGCCACGTGGATGGAGCACACGATGTCGGCGTCTGAATGGCAGACGGGCATGGCCTGGCTGCCAGCTTTCGTGCCGCATGTGCTAGGTGTCTACCTCACCGTGCGCCTGGCGGCGCGCTATCCACACCTGCAGTGGCTGTACGGAGCACTAGGGCTGGTAGTGATCGGCGCCAGCTCTTGCGTGGTGCCTGCCTGCCGCTCCTTCGCACCACTGGTGATCTCACTCTGCGGCCTCTGCTTCGGCATTGCGCTAGTTGACACGGCACTGCTGCCCACGCTCGCCTTTCTCGTGGACGTGCGCCACGTCTCGGTCTACGGCAGCGTCTATGCCATCGCCGACATCTCCTATTCCGTGGCCTATGCTCTCGGGCCCATAGTGGCGGGGCACATAGTGCACTCGCTTGGTTTTGTGCAACTTAGCCTTGGCATGGGCCTGGCCAACCTGCTCTACGCGCCAGTCCTGCTGCTGCTGCGCAACGTGGGCCTCCTGAGGCGCTCCCGCTCTGAGCGCGATGTGCTGCTGGATGAGCCACCGCAGGGTCTGTATGATGCTGTGCGCCTGCGTGAGCGCCCTGTGGCCGACCCAGACGGCGCCCCTCGAAGCCCTTCGGGCCCCTTTGACGAGTGCGAGGACGTCTACAACAATTACTACACCCACAGCTAGCAGCCCAGCTACTCTCCCGGAGCCATCCCCTCACCGCCCACCCCCCCGGGTCAAGGTGGCTACTCTGTGAGAGTACTGGCCAGCTTAGACTCAAGGCCCACCCCTCCAACCAGTATCCTACACTCTTGCCCATCTTGACTTGCCTGCCGGGATCCCCCCACTTTGACCCTTTCTGTGTTTCCCTCCCTCTAGTCCGGTGGGACGTGGAGCACGGAAGCATACAAAACGATACACTCCTGGCAGAGATAAAGAGGTGCGCAAGCCGCCACCTGGGGGCTCCCCTGTGTAGAACCGTCCGTCTGTCTGTCTGTCTTTCCTTCCGTTCCTCTCAGTGCCAACTTAGCCCCCAGCACCGCGGTGCTTCTGGCCCGAATCAATAAACTATATCTGTTCGAGACCGAGTCTCTTTACTGATGAGGGTGGGCGGCCCGGCACAGGGCCAGGGCAGAGGGGAGGGCAGAGGGGAGGGTGAGCTGAGTCTAGCCCCGATCCAGGTCTGAGCCTGGCAAGCACTCGGGAAGCCTGTGGCTCTTGCTACCTGGTAAAGGAGATACGAAAGAAGCAAAACCAACTAGGGATCCCACCCTCAGACACCGTGTTGTACACGGCTCTCTTCCCTCGAGACAGCCCCTCCCTCCCAGTCCCAACGCAGCGCCCCAGGGCGCCGCCCGAGGGAGCCTGAGGATCCGCTCCCTCCGGGTACGCTAGTCCCCGCCCCTTGAGGACACTCCCAGTGTCAGCCACTGAGCTCTGAAACGCCAGAGCCCCGCATCCTGCCCTGTCCAGGCTCCAGTGAGGAGTAGGGGCCGAGCTGTTCCGGGCAGAGATCCGCTCTCTGGAAAAGCGCTTGTGTCGTGTGTGCTCGTTAGAGAGTTAGGCTCTATCCTTCGAGGAGTGGGGGAACTGTTGATGTGTCTGCTGTGTCCTGGCTGTGCGGGTCTGAGTCGTGACTGAAGAGGGTGCCAGTGTGGGAGCTGGTGCCAACCCCCCACCCTTACCCCCACCCTTACCCCGGCCTTGGTGGAAGCAGCTGGCCAAGGCTGTCAGAATTCTCCCCACCTCGATCGCAGGTCTCCGGAGCCGCAGGCCCCCATTTGCAAGCCACTCCCAGTCCTGGAGCCTGCGGCCTGATGAAGGCCAAAGAGCCCTCCAATTCTGGCAAGGGGAGGCAGCAGAGTTGGGGTACGCCTGTGTATTAAACAATGCCTGCAAGAGTCTTCACTGCTGGTGTGTGCACGTCTGTCCTCGTCTGTGTGTTGGGCTGTGTTGCATGCGTTTGGGCAGGGTCTGTCTTTGTGGGTCTGTCTGTACGTGTTGGTGTGTAAGGATCTGTATCTGGGGTGGGGGGAGGAGTGCTTTGTCTGGGAGGAGTGTCTGCCTCTGGCTGTGTGTCTATAAGCATCCCCAGGTCTGTATCTCCACTCCCTCACCCCATAGTGCCAGCAAGGATGGGGTGGGAATAGAAAAGGAAGGAGGACCTTGCAGTGATCAACAAACAGGATGATGATGATGATGATGATGATGATTTTGAAAGAAGTTGCGGTACGGTTTGAGCCTGGCCTAGACGGCGGGGAGGGCAGATTTCTCCAGACCCAACCCTTCCCAGGGTGGTGCGGACGCAACCGGGGCTTGGATAATGGAGTTGGGAGAGTGCGGCGACTGGGGATGGCTGGGCGGGGTGCAAAGGGCAAGGGAGGGGGGCAATGTTCTGCACACCTATCCCCGGCCCGGATTCCGCTGCCCTTACACAAACTCATCCGGGAAGCCGTCCGAGCCGGGGCTAGGGGCCGGGAGATGGGATCGCGGTAGGGAGCCGCGGGGGCGGGGGCAATGAGGAAGAACGGGAGAGACGGGGTGGGGCTGAGGGAGGGAGGAAAGAGGAGAGAGGGGAGGGAGGAGGAACAGGAGGAAGGAGAAGACAGGAGCGGCCGGTTCGCCGGCAGCCAGTAGGGAGGCCGCAGGGACCCGGCGACGTCGGAGGCTCTAAGGTGGACAGAGGCCCCCACCTCCGTACTGCTGACGCGCCCCTGGATCCCTTCTGGCTCACACTCGCGCCCCCAGTCTTGCTTGGTGCCGTGGAGCGGCGGCAGAGGCGGAAGATCCGAGGAGGGCAGGTGAGAAGGGCTGGGCTGGAGGACCGCAGCGCGGGGAGCAAGCAAAGCTCAGGGACCGGAGGGCCGCGGAGGAAGGCTCCGTCCAAGGACCGCGCCGGGGGCGAGAGACCCCAAGATCTTCGGGATTTCCGAGCCCTGAACTGAAGCGGCCGTCGGGGAACTGCCAGGAGACTGGGCTTCCGCGGCTCTGGCTCTTCCCCACCAGGAGTGGGGGCAGGGGGACAGGGAGCTGAACGTTGAGAAGTTAGGGGGAAAGGGCTTGGAGAGAACTTGACCATCAGGCTCCGAGGTTCCACGTGCGTATCCTCACTTCTCTCTTCTCCTAGATCCCCATCTGCTAAATGCCAAGGTCTGCACTTTCTGTGCCCAGTCAAGGCGTTGGCGGATCTCACCCAGCCAGACCCCTCTGAATCGCGGGTGAGCACCCAACTCTCGCGAAGGCGGAGGTGGGGGAGCCGCCGCAGGTGGCAAGTATGAGCTGGGTCCCAAGGAGTCTCTAGAGAGCACGGACTGCCTGTGTTGCCCCGGGTGGAGCTGGGGTTGGGCCTCCTGGGCAGAGCAGAGACCCCTCCTGGCAGTCCTCGGAAGCCATGCTGGTGGCAGCAGAGAGTGGAGAGCACCAGAGACAGAAAGACACACACACATACGCCTCCTTGTTGTGGGCCCATGGCCCAAGGAGGGAAAGCAGCCGCTGCCTCACAAGGACCAGGCCCTCCCATTTGGTCCCCAGGAAGCTGTCCCTGCTCCAGTCTTACACCTTTCCAAGATATGGAGTCTCCAAGAGCACTAGGGCCTTTACCAACTTGCCCTTGCCCTCAACAACCTTTCCAATCTCCGCGGTGCTGTGATGGACCCTAACTTGGATGCTGCTGCTTTTATGTTACTGGGAGTGGGAGCAGCTACTACCCTCCAGGGAAGGTCCAGGGACCACCTAGTCTGTAGCATCCTGGCAAAGTGTTCACATCAGTTCTATAGTCTCTGCCTAGCACTGCCAGGAAGGCTAGGTTCCTCCATTCTGGAGCCTGATTCATCCATCTTTCTGGATGCTCTGCCCTTGGGTCAACTGGGCCTGGACCCTGGCTCCCACCTGGGCCATGCTTGCCTGGGGGGTGGGGGAGGGCACAGGGGATAAAATGGGCTAAGCATCAGCTTTCTGCTCTTGGGAGAGAATAGGCAATGGGTGAGTGGAAATCATGGGTGCATGGCTCTGAGGCTTATGCTTAGCGCATTCTCTGAAGGTAGAAGGTAGCCTTAAAAATAGGCCTTTGCCCCCTCTTGGCCTGTTCACTTGTACTGTGAATAAAAAGTTAATCCTCTTCTCTCCAGGTTGAGTCAGGTGGTCCCTAGGGGCCTGGACTGTGCAGCTGCCCTGTCCCATCTCCCTCAGCATTCCCATGCCACCTGCTCTAGGAGCCTGGGAACCAAAGATTGCCTAAGTCCAAGTCTGTCCAGCAGGCCCCAGGGTCCTCCACTCCCACCCCTGCCTTGGCCAGAGGCCAGGCTCCCAGTCAGCCCAGAGTACTCCTGGAACCCACAGCCTTAGAGGACCTGTGTTCATTTACACATGCACTGATGCATGCGTACATTCCTTTTACTCAGCTACCCAGTACTGATCCTACTCCATGCTAGTCATGCAGCTAGGTCCCAGAGATGAAGCACTGAACACAACAGGAGAAGCTCACAGACTAGTGGGAAAGAGAGATTTTAATCAGCAAAACAGGTATCTGTTGGGTCCAAGGCAGGAACAAAGCAAGTGTTCTGCCAACACCCCCTTATGGATTTGGAGTGAGCGAGTCCAGCCTCGCTCCCTCCCACTCTGCTCTGGGGTGGTAGGTTGAGCCTGGGTGACAGTCTTATGGAGTAGGGACCACCTAAAGGCTCACTCTAGACCCCACTCTATCCCATCTGGGGACTCAGAAAGGACACTGTGGTCAGGGGGGGCTGGTCCAGAGATTGGGAGATTGGGACCAGGTCTACAATGAGGCCCTGTGTATTTGGGGCCCATGTCCAGCTCTAGCCTCTTCACAGGGTGGGGGTGAAGGGTCCATGTAGCTTTATGTGGCTATTGTGCTGATGCCCTTCTGCTTCTTGGTCCCCAGGTCTGCACCTCTGCTTCCCCAGCCAGGAGTCACCAAGATGCCCACACTGGAAAAAGCTCCCCATAAGATGGCAGCAAAACCACCCAGCAGTGAGGAGGACTCTGTGAGTGACTTTTGGAGCTCTCTCCTTCATCCCTGTTCTCCCTACTCACATACTCTTGCTTCCAGAACAGTCCTGTGTGGCACTCGCCCCCAACCCTGCAGTCTCCAGGGCATGAAGTCCAGGCTGCAGTCCTGCTCTGAACCCACTGAGGAGCCTGGGAACGCCTTGAAGGGCTGGGAGTGGTTTCAGGGGATGCTGATGGAATTCTGACAGCCACACTTCCTAACCCCAAAGCCAGGAAGAGCCCTTGACCTGGGCCAGGTACTCTCTCTTCTCCCAGGGCTTTTTCCCCTCCCCAAGTTCCACTTCCAATGGCTTTGAGCCTAGTGGAGTTGCCTTAGGGTGAGGCTGAATTCTCTACTTTAAGCCAGGTCACCTCCCAGTCCTGGCTACTGTTACTGGTTCAGCCCTGGAGCCTTAGGCTTTATCTTCCCCACTGGTTTAAGACAATGCCACCCCTCCTTAGGCAGGCATCCTCCTTCCTTACCTTCTTAAGTGATGGAGCAGCTTATCTAGTCTGTGAGTTGTTGCAGTGCTGGCCCCTCTGCTAAGTTGGTCTTCTTGCCACTTCTTTACCCAGGGCTTCATTTGAAATCCTAATCAGAACTTTTAGGCTTCTACCCATGAAGTTGCTCACCATGTTGTCTGTCCTGACTTTTGCAGCCCACAAACATCTCTGTTGTTGAGTCTTGCCATGGCATGTGCCTCCCATTGAAATGTGGCTTCCCTGGGAGCAGGCCTTTTCTTTCCATTTCTTTCCCTAAGTCCAGTCTAGGGCCTGGTTCACATGAACTTCCCAGGAAATGTGTACTGACCTGGGACCCTAGTGTCCAAAGACCCTCATTAGTACACCTCCCTGCCTCTAACTAGCCCGAGGTGTGGGCCAGAAGCCTAGGAGAGTCTGGGGAGGAGCCCCATGGGGCTACGACATGTGAGCAGAGATTTTCTGCCTCATTCCATTTTACCCATCGCTGATTCCCCATAACTCTGAGTCCCAGCACCCTGTCAGAGCCCTGAGGAAGAGTGACCTGTTTCTAGCTGGGGCCCCAGCCAGGCCTGCTGGCACTCTTGGAAAGGCCACCAGCTGGGCTTGGCTTTCTGCAGGTACTTGCCCACTCACCCACCAGACAGGCCTCCAGACCCCAAGGCAGGGGAGGGGGAACCAGAGCAGCTGGATGGGGGTCTGGACCTGGCTCTCTTGAAGTGGGCTGAGGAACCTGGAATGCTACCCAGACCACCCTGGTCCTTGAGAGTTCCCTGGGGCAGGATAGCCCATAGTTGGCTCTGACACCCTCCTCCCTCCCCCTAGAGTAGTGAGCTCTAAAGACAGGATGAGGCAGGCAAGATTCTCATTCACTCATCAGCACAGGCTCCCGTGGTTGGTCCTTGTCTGCCAAGGGCCGCTTGGGGAGGGCCTCAGCTCATGCAGCGGCAGGAGCAAAGCAGAGGCAAGCTTTGAATGGGCCCCTTTACTCCCAGCCTGCCAGGGGTGGAAATTCACTGTCACCCCCACCCCAAGGGGAAAAAAAACCCTGAAAGAAGGTGACTACCTACTGCCAACTTTGTAAACTTTATCGGTAATATGAAAAGTCCTGGTTTCTGACCGTAACTAGCTTAGTGAGGAAGAAGGAAAAGGAGGGAATGGAAAAAGGACCAAGGAGGAAGGGAGAGAACAATCTAGGAGGAAGGAGCAGAGTGGATGTTGGATGAACACTGATTTCAGGTCCCAACTCTGCTATCATATTGCTGGGTGACCATGGACTAGTTTCTCCACTCTTTGGGCTTCAGTTTCATCTGAAAATGGAAGGAAAATCCCTTCCCAGGTCAGCCGTAACATGGTTGAACACAAGCATGAGATCCCTGGCTGAACACAGCTGGTAAATTAGGAAGCATGGCATCCAGAAAGGGGAGACATTGGTGGAGAGTTCTATTCAGACTCTCTCCACACTTTGGGAGTCCCCAGAAGTTATGGGTTTCCTTTTAGGAATCCCTTTTAGAGGGGGACAGTAACATCATAACATTTTATGATGTGCTTATCTGGGGCCAGTGGTTTCTCTCATTTAATTCTGTCTGTGCTCCACTCAGGTAGGAATTGTTATTTATGTCCTATGGATTAGGAAGCTGGGGCTCAGAAAGGCTAAGATAGGAAGAACATCCACAGCGCTCTCTGTTCTCCCTCCCCGCCCTGTACCCACATGGAGCAGAATGGGGCTCCCCGGCTTTCATAACTGGGAAGGGCTTAGTAAGGAGCCAGGACATGAGTCACCTTCTTAGGAAACAACTTGCAGGATTCTGAACTATGCCTCCCGCCATCTTTCACCTGTCCAAATCTCTCCATTAGTATTATACCCTTTGGGTCCAGAGATCAACTGAATTCTGAAGCCCCAGCTGGAAACAATTTCTAAATTAAGAGTGATAAGTATCCAATATCAGTAACAGATCTGTTTCATCTTAGACCCATTCTTTGTGATTTAAAAGCACTTTTCACATAGGATCTCTTTGATCCTATGAGAGGTGGAGGTTATTATCCCCATTTTACAGGAGGGGAAACTGAGGCATAAAGGTGAGGTGGTTTGCTTAAGATTACACAGCTGGTCAGCAGCAGGGTCAGTGCATGAACCCAGGTCTGTCTGGTGCCAACATCAAGGTATTTTCCTCTACACTTTATCCCCTCGTGGGGGCAGGACTAGGGTACCAGAAAAAAACAAATAGAAGTTTCCTAAGTTCATAATTCTGCTGAGCTGAGCCCTGGAAATAGGCAAGACCCAGAGTGTAGAACAAGGATAAGGCCAGATGGAGACACACAATGGGGATCATCTCGCGGACAGGCATGGACCCCACACAAGAACAGGCATAGCAAGTGTTGGTGAACTCTCTCTTCTAGGAGTTGCCCAAACTTCCAGTGCCCCCACTGCAGCAGACCCTGGCCACTTACCTGCGGTGCATGCAGCACCTAGTACCTGAAGAACAGTTCAAGAGGAGCCAGGCCATCGTGCAGCGGTTTGGGGCCCCTGGTGGCCTTGGTGAGACCCTGCAGCAGAAGCTCCTGGAACGACAGGAGAAGACAGCCAATTGGGTAAGAGTTGCTGAGAGGGAGCAGACTAGGGCGTGGGGGCAGACAAGGGACCCACAGGGTGGGGGGCAGGGAGCAGACACGGAGACAGGGATTTGGATGAGGGGCAGGTAGGTAACAAAGATGGACAGATGAAGGGATAGGGATGAGAGGAGAAACAGGGGGACAGCAAGTGACAGACAGGATGTGGGATGGGAGATAGGGATGGGGACCAAAAAGGGACAGATGGGGATAGAGATAGAGTGCTGGGGAGAGACAGGATATACAGGTAGAAAACATTAGGAGTTGCGGATGGGGGACAGACAGGGACAAGGATGGAGGACAGATGGGCGATAGGGAAGGGGAACAGGGATGGGGGCAGCAGGAGATAGAAATGGGGCAATAGGGAAAGACAGGGTACAGACATGGAGACAGATGGGGGACAGGGATGGCAGATAGTGATGGGGTGGCAGAAGATAGAGGTAAGTTCAGGGAAACAAAGAAGGGTGAAAAGCGTGAACAAGACACACATAAAGATGGGCAGGGAACAGGGATGAAGTACCAAACACCCAGAATGGGAAACTGGGATGGAAGAGAAGGATGGCATGGGGCAAAAATGAAGGATAGTCATGGTGGGCTGGAGAGCACACAGGCCCTAGCGCATCACTAGGGCTCCATGTGCATTTGCGGAATGAATGAACAAAGTCCATGGTCCAAGAAAGTGTCTCGGTTGTCCCTTGGGCCTGCCAGGATGGGACTGGGTGCTCTCGAGGCAAGGTGCCTTTGTTCAGAGGGGCGTGTGTGACCTTGCGGGGTAATGGCACCCCTCCCGTTTTCCCCAACAGGTGTCTGAGTACTGGCTGAATGACATGTATCTCAATAACCGCCTGGCCCTGCCTGTAAACTCCAGTCCAGCTGTGATCTTTGCCCGCCAGCACTTTCAAGATACAAATGACCAGCTAAGGTGAGGAGGCCACCATGCTCCTGAATCCACAGCTTGAGAGCCTGCCTGGGGTCCTGGCTCCAGTAGCAGGAAGGAAAGGTCAACGCTTGTGCCTTGGCTGAGATTTCTGAGACCAAATGCCTCTGAGACAGAGGCAGTCCAGGCCATGGGTTTGGGAAATTGGTTAGATGAGGCTACAATATGAGTGACAAACACAGGGTCTTCCTCGGAATATATTTATTTGAGGTGGAGTGGGCAGTAAATGGAGGTCATGGGCCCCCAGGTGTCCCCATGGCATTCTTGACCTGGCTGAGGCCCTGGAAGGAGGTATGCATTTCTGCCCTACCAGTACTTGAGTCTTGGGCTTGTCACTGGGATGCACTGCACCAGGCTATCTAAACAGAGGCTCCAAGGGGGTGGAAATGGTTCCTTCCTGCCAGCTGCCGCCGCCAGAGCCTTTTCCATCTGCTGCAATTTCAGGGCTCACTGAGCCACGGGAATGGCCTCTGGGCCCACTGATGTTGATGGGGGGGGGGGATTTACACAGGGATGTGGCAGGGAGGAAAGGTCTCCCTACAGGAGTCTCTTAGAGCCAAATCCAATGTGGCACAGCATCGGGACAGCTCAGAGAGGAAAAACCAACCAAACAAAAGAGGCAGGGCCCACCTTGGCCTGTGGGTAGGGCTCAGCTATGCTAGTTAGACCTCCATCCCCTCCTTCTTCACTGAGACTAGCCCAACTGACTGCTGGTCAGGCAGCCTGCAAGCCTGGACCTCCCATGCCAGCAGGAAGTATGCAGATAAATGGATGAGCAGCTGCTGAAAACAGTTCTCCAACTGCTTACAAGGGGACATTTTTCTTCCTTAAGCCAGGGCCATCACCCATGGACAATTAAGATGACATGGCCCTGTGGCACAGTTCTCTGGTGACTCTTTTCCCCCTGGCACTTACTTTCATTTTCATTAGCACCGAATGAAATTGACTTTTCCTGGGAGACTGGATTTCCCCAAACCCAGGTTCCTGGTCCAGTTCAGCCCCAGCACTGGCCTTTCCTAGGGCGAAACCCACCCCTGACCATCCAGCCTTCTCCTGCCTGCTCTGTGGCCTCTGCTCGTTTTCTCTCCCTCCTCCTCCTCCTCGTCCTCCTTCTCATTCACCCTCTGCTTTCCTCTCCTCCTCCCAGTTATCTCCACAGGACCATTTTTAATCCAAGGCTTGTGAAGGACTGACAGCATGATGCGGGGGAGGGGGGTGGGCAGGCAGCAGGAATCCCATCAGATTGGTGTACCACTGAGGCCTGGCATCTGGAGGGTGGTCCTTGAGTTTGGGAGAAAGGAGGTGGAGGGGAGGGAGAGGAATGTTGGATAAAGGGAAGGGGCCTGAGCCCCTGAGAGGAGAACTTAAGGCTTCATGTGTCTCTGCAGGTTCGCAGCCAACCTCATCTCTGGCGTGCTCAGCTACAAGACCCTGCTGGACAGGTAGGATGGGGCCCAGGCTGGGAAGGGCAGAGCCCTGTTTTGGCACAGCCTGTTAAGTCATCTGTCTCCCTGCTACATTAGTCAAGGAGCAACCAGAGGGCAGAGACCTTGTCTTTTTCAGCTCTGTGTTCCTGGCTCATGTCATAGAGCAGGTGGACCAACCCCCCCCCCCCCGCCCCTGCCCCAACTCCTGCAGCATCAGGATAACCTTTATCCCAGCTGACCCAACCATTAGTGGTTCCTCTTCCTAGGGTAAGTACTTTCCTTCCTTGATCTCTTTAAAATGCACCCCCACTCATACACTCTACCAAAATGAATTTGCAGAAAAATGATACAGAGGTACAAAATACACAACCACATATCTTATGTTTACTCTAGATTCAATAGACATAAAATTCCTCCATCAAATTGCTGTAGAAGTTTCTGAGAGCTCCCACTGATTCCTATGGTTCAGTGTGGCACCTGCACGTTGAGCAGCAGGGCCGTGGAACACCCTACCCTCACTCTGCCCCAGCTACTCTTAGGGCTGCCTCTTCCCCTCAAGGCTTAGCTTACATATCTGGTCCTTATTACCCTGTCTCATTACCCAAAACCTTCCCATCTATCAGCTTGCTGCTTATTGCCTGTGCTCCACCTACACATCCCAGGACCTGTGCCCCATTAGAACAGGAGACTCGTGTTTTGCTTGCCACTATAATCCCAGATCCCAGATCATATATATAATGATATAATCCCAGCCACTATTACCCCTGTGCCTGGCACAGAGGAATGCTAAATAACATTTGTTACCTGAAAGGGAGGGAGGAGAAGTAGAGATGGAGGGAGGGAGGAGAGAAGAAGGATGAGGAAGAGGAAGAGGAAGAGGAAGAGGGACGGAAGAAGGAAGGACAGAGGAAAGAGATAGAAGCAGAGAGAAGGGAGAGGAGGAGGGGGAGGAAGTGGAGGGAGGAAGGAAAGAGGGAAGAGAAAGAAGGAAGGAGGGAAGGGGAGACAGAGAAAGATGAAGGAGGGGGGAGAGGGATGGAGGAAGGAGGAGGAGTAGGGAAAGGAAGAGGAGGAGGAGGAGGAGGAGTAAAAGGTCAGGGAGGAAGTAAAGAAGGACACAAGATATGCTGAGACCACAGGAGAAAGAGAACTTTCTACCTTGAATTTAGAGAAGGCTTCTGGAAGAGGCGATGGAAGAGTAGGCTCTTAAAGGAGTGGAAGTCTTCCTAAACAAATTAGTTGAGTGCAGAGGTGGGGTGAAGGCATGCCAGGCAAAGATCAGCAGAAGCGAAGGCACAGGGCTCCCTGAGGCAGGGGTGAGGGAAACTATCAGAGTCTTGAGCAAACCCTGAGGGTGTCCATGGACCTTGGAAATGGGGCACTCCACTACTTTAAAAAGTGAGAAATCCAGCTCTCTTACTACAATCCTAACGCAGTTCTGGTTTTTGTGCCCTGCTTTGCCTGATCAAGTCAAGTAGAAGCAATTTTGATTCCCTGCCTCCCTCCCTGCTCTCCCTCTCCAGTCACTCCATCCCCACCGACTGTGCCAAGGGCCAGCTGTCAGGGCAGCCGCTCTGTATGAAGCAATACTACGGGCTCTTCTCCTCCTACCGCCTCCCTGGCCACATCCAGGACACACTGGTGGCCCAGAAGAGCAGTGTCATGCCCGAGCCAGAGCATGTCATTGTGGCCTGCTGCAACCAGGTCAGTCGCCCCTCTCTGCTGCATCTCAGGCTTGGGGAAGGTGCATGAGTACTTACCCACTCCTATTTCACCAGGCATGATCAGCCCGCTCTCAGAGGCAGACAGTGAGCTGGGACAGCATGACCCCAAAGTGGGGTTTCTTGATTCCTACTCAGTCCCATTTCTCTCCACGAGTTAGATTTTAAGAACAAGGAGAGTCATCAATTGGGAATGACTTATGTGGGCTCTTATATGGGCCCTGACCAGCCAGGTCAACTCAAAAGAACTTCCTGGATGGACTGAGACCCTGCATGGCCTTAGCAACTCCTCATGAATCACCCAGGCTGTGGCCTTCCTGGAGACCACAGGCAGACATATGGACAGCTTAACAGACTGCCCATCGGGACCTCTGTGTCCAGGCCTTAGGCTTGGCACTTACATGTATGCACCCCACCTGGTTCTATAGTAACCTTGCAGAGGGGCCTTGAAATCTCCATCTGAAAAAAGAGGAAATGGGACTTAGACAAGTTGAGTGGCCTGTCCAAGGCTGAGAAGGACTCCCAGGCCTGGCCAATGCCCCATCTCCTGCAGCTCAGGTCTTCATACTGGGTTCCAGGAACCAACAAGGACCCATGGGGCCCCAGAGGATAGTCTTAGCATGAGGGCTCCTGACCCCTTACCAGTGCCCACTAGGTGATTTGGTCTGTATATTGAGCCTCCACCTCATGATTTCATCTGACAAAAAGCGGTTTTGTTTAGGATTTGGTTTTTTTCTGGTTTGGTTTTGTTTTGTTTGGGTTTGCTTTGGTTTTTGAGTTTTGGTGGGGTTTTTTGTTTTTTTGTTTGTGTGGTTGGTTTTGCTAAAAACCTACCCCCCAGGATTCCCCTGCTATTTGTGCTACAATGTTTTCTTCTTGGGTTCATCTGACATTTTCTAGAATAGGAGCTCAGTGAAAGTCTGCCATCCTAGGTTAGCGTTCCCACTGGAAGCCCACATGACAGTTTAGCCACAAACAAGAAACTTTCTCCGTCTTCATTCAAAAGTCAAACTCATTTCCCAGCCCCTACGTGCTGCAGTATCCATCCATTTCAGAAATGCTCTTGGGGCTCCTGCTCAGAACGGCCACATGTATGCTTCTCAGGACATGGGACCAGGTACTTATGTCAACCAGCAGAAAAGGGATCTTGACTTGGGGCTAGATAAGACCTTTCACAAAGCCCAAGACTCTGGCTTCAAAGCTACTAATGATAGCTCACAGGTCTCACATACAAAGCACATGCATGTACACCTGTATATGTGCACACAAAGGGATAGAGCATTTTGTGTGTTATTTTTCCATTTTAATCTTCCTCTGCTTATCATTTGCTGACTTGCTTTTTTTTCTCCACTCACCAGTGTGTTTGAGATCTATCTCTGTAGCTGTATCTAGAGCTAGTTCATTCCTATTTACCAATGAGTAGACATGCATTAGATAAATAAACTCATTTAATTTAGCTGTTCCCCTTCTGAAGAACACGTAGGCTGTCTCTACCATTTTGCTATTGCAAATAAGGCTTATATGCCACTGCTTCACATATCTGGGCACAAGAGTGTATGTTTCTCCAAGCCTAAGGCTAAAGTATGCATTTATAAGAGTGACTGCTGAATCATAAGGTATGCACATTTTCAGTTTTGATAGACACTGCCCTCCAATAGCAATTGTACCAATTTATACTTAATTCCCCACAAACGTAATAGTTTTACATGAAGTAGGAACCATAGAAACAGGTTTTATTTTAGCTAAGGTTAATCTGGCCCTCTTTGATTTGGGGAAGCTTAGAGTCCAGCCCAGTCAACAGCATTTGGATAGGTCCCCAACATGTGACTTTTCAGGGAACCATCACATACCTTGAGCCTGAGTATCCCCTATCTATACACACATGTGAAGGCTCAGTGAAGGCCCTTCACCTTGGGCCGGCTGCCATGAGTGACGTGTTTGACCTGTTTCCCCCACAGTTCTTTGTCTTGGATGTTGTCATTAATTTCCGCCGTCTCAGTGAGGGGGATCTGTTCACTCAGTTGAGAAAGATAGTCAAAATGGCTTCCAACGAGGATGAACGCTTGCCTCCAATCGGCCTGCTGACGTCAGAAGGGAGGAGCGAGTGGGCTGAGGCCAGGACGGTCCTCGTGAAAGGTTAGCAGCAGTGCCCAGCGCGTCTCCACGCTCATCTCATCCTCATGCCCATTGGCTTTCCTTCCTCCAGGGTTGGGCACCATGCCTCATCCCCATTTGCCATAGCATGGGGAGCTCAGGCCTCCCTCCAACTCAGGACCCTACGGAAAGTCAGCTGAGGCACCTGGAAGTTACAGGCACCTCGTTTTTCATCTGACAATATTCTAGCTTCCTGGGTGAGGCTGATGAGCACTGGAATCCTTGAATGTCTGGGAATATTGAGGGACGGAAGTGTTGAGCTGGAGGAAGGCTGGCTACAATTAAGCAGTTGTGTTTTACTGGTGGGCAGCAATGGTACCCATTTTAGGGGTCTGAGTCACTGGGAGAGCTGTCACCTGGAGATCTGGGATGGAGCGCAGCTCTGGGAGCATGGTTGGCTGCCTCCTTCATGTGATTTCTCAGTCCTAGAACTTTTCATCTTCAAGCTGACCTATCCTTGTGGCTGGCTTGCTGCTTTTATGAAAGTTTCCAAGCATTCCCACAAGAAAGCTGGTAATAGTCATAATAATTTTAAATCATCCTCCGGAAACTAATTTTCAAAGCTAAAGCCAGCCTTATTCCCAGGAATTGGATGGAGTGCTTTCCTTTTTTGCCTCTATTAGAGACTGGGGAATAAAAGGGAGGCTTCTGTGGACCTCCATCTGCCCCTTGGGCTCTCATTTGGCCAGATGTCCATTCAGACTCCCTGAGTATCTGTCAGCTGAGGGTCTGGGCTAGGCCTAGAAAGTCTAAGAGGCAGAGAGGATGAAGCTACTGCCCCCAAGCAGCTCACTGCACAGGGTAAGGGAAGGCATGGGGGAGCAGATTCAGGTACACAGTAAGGCAGCACTACCCATGTAAAGCAATAGAGACAGCAGGTACCAAATAAGTGCTCCAGGACTTCAGCGAGGAGAGGGAGCCCTTCCACCTGGGAAGCTTTTGAAAGATTTCATTGGAAGAGGTGCGAATTTTGCAAAGCTCTTAGACATGAGTGAGAAGAACAGGAGGGAGGGATAGCAGGCTGGCTGTGGGCAAAGCCGACTGCCCAGCAGAGACATGTCTGCCCTGCCTGGTTCCACATGGAGACCAACCAGCCAGCAAAGATGGCCATGCTGGACGTGTTGAGAGAATGAAAAGGTGGTAGGGCCTGGGTCTCGGGCAGTAGGCACTTACATTTTCTGATCCCTCTCCCTAGAAAGTTCTTTTGCCAGGGTTAATTGGCTCCTTGCACCATCCAGAGCTCAGCTCAGGTGTCACTGGCTCAGACCCTCCTAGTGCATCCCCAACTCAGCACACTCTGTCACCTTGTCCTATTTTCTTACCTTGTTTGCATTTGTAACTCTCTGAAACCAGCATCTCATCTGTTTGATGCATGCTGATTATCTGCCTCCCTCCCCTAGTCTATGAGTTCTAGGGGAACAGGGGCCTCATCTGTTTGGATTAACTTTTCAATCTGCTGTGCCAAACACAGTTGGGCCCCAATGATATTTGTTAAATAAAAGAATGAAGGGTTACTAATGATACTAGGCCCTAGACCTATTGCCTACCTACCAGTTAATTCTTTTTCATTCAATTATTGGGTACCCAAGGAATGCTCAGTCCTAAATCAGGGGATGCATGGGACACAGGAGGGTGTGAGAGCTGACCCCATTCTCACAGACCTGACCACCAAATGGGGGAATTAATAACTTGTCATTGGGAAGTGAGTTAATTCCCTCAGGAGACCATAGTGTAATCAGATCCCACTCTCCTCCCCTCCAGGGACAGAGACAGGCATCAAACAATCGCCTTTGCTTCCAATACAGTTTCCACTTTATTAGCAGGCCAAGCTATCTCCCTGCAGTACTGACCGGGATTGCCTTGAGGTTTAAGTGCTTGGGCTGTGCTAATCGGAATTAATTTGTTAATGGCACTTGATCTGGCTTTCTGAATGGAAGTGCTGTTTCTGAGGGAAGTGTGACAGAAAAGAGGGGCCCACACGCTTTCCCTTAGGAAATCCAATTAATCTGGTTAGCACTGACTGTGTCATCTGCACAGCAGGAAACCAGTCCTTCACAGAGACCCCCTCCCTGGAGCATCCCATACCCACAGGAGGGAAGCCATTTAGGAAATGATTTCAGTATAGATGTGAAAGATCATGGCAGCTTGGACTAAGGTTGAGAGTAAAGATGGAAAGACATGGGTGAGGTCCAGATATATTGCAAAGTAGAAGTAACAAGGAGGAAAAGAAAAGACAATGGTTCCGAGGTTTTTGATTCAAGCAACTGAGTAGATGGTGGTACCATTCACCGAGATGGGAACCAGTTTGGGGAAGTGGCTGCAGAATGAAGTCCTTTCTAAGTGTGTCAGGTTTGAGATGCCTTGAGTCATCTAAGTGAAGATGTCAAATTAGATCTATGTGTCTGGAGCTCAAGACAGAGGTCAGTACAGAGACATAAATTTGAGAGCCATCAGCACATAAGTGATATTTAAAGTCATGGACCTGGGTGAGATCATCTAGAAACAGCAGAATGGGTCCTCAGAGGTCAGGTAGGGAAAGATACAAAGAGGATTGAGAAAGAGCAGCCCATGAAGTCAAGAGCAAAACCAGGAGATGAGTCACAAAGATTCAAATGGAAGGAGGCAGTGGCCAACTACTTGGAATGCTTCTGATGGCTCCAAGCAGAGCTGGACAAGAGGGGAGTCAGAGTTTGGCAACCCTAAGTCATCGGTGACCTTCACCAAAGTCAGGCTGGGGAGTAGGAAGAACAAATGGTTGCATCCTGATGAATGCGATCCAACAGCAGGAAGAAATTGTTGATGACACTGTCAATGAGTAGAATCAGTTAAGTGTGGATGACTCTTTTCAGACATTTTGGTATTAAAAAGGCAGAAAAATGGGGCTGTTCCTGGGGGTTGATGGGGGTCAAGGAAAACGTCTTTAGTAGGAGAGGCAAATGAATCATTGTATGTACACACATGTATGGAAGTACTTTGGTAAGAGAAATCATTAATGAGGACAGAAGAGATGAACAGAGGCATGGGATTCTTGCAAAGGCAAAATGAGATGGAACCCAGAGAATAAGAGGCTTTGGTTGGTACCGGGAAAACCAAAAGCTGGGTCCGTGGTCCATGGGTCTGTAGCTGTGGTGGTAGGAATACGAGGAGGTACCTGACTGGTGGCTTCTAGTCTCAGATCAGCAGAGCTATGGCCATGAGCTGAGAGAGGCAGGGTGGGTTCTGAAGGCAAAAGAGAATGCAAGAAATAGCCTCTTGGAAAACTTGATGAGATTTATGGACTGTGTTGAGCTCATATTTGAGGGCTTGGGGGCCATACATTTTAAGAGAAACTAATTAGTATTGTTTCGCATTTTTTTTCCTTACAATGTTCAGCTCCTCAGGTTCAGGCAAAGAGAAGTGGGTCATCAGATTCAGCTAAGGTAGGAGAATATAACCAAGGGAGAGAGGTGGAAGATAGGGCAAGGGAATAGTTACAGTATTGGAATCTGAAATGAGTAAGGAGGTGTAGTAGTCTGCTTGGGCCACCTTAGCAAAGTACCACAGCCTGAGTAGCTTAAACAGCAGAAATGTATTTTCTTACAGTTCTGAAGGCTAGAAGTCTGAGATCAAGGTGTGGACATGATTGGTTTCTTCTGAGGCCTCTCTCCCTGGCTTGTCAATGGCCATCTTCTCCCTGTGTCTTCCCATGGTCTTCCCTCTGTATGTGTCTGAGTCCTAATATCTTCTTAGGAGGACACCAGATATATTGGATTAGGACCTCATTTTACTTTTACTACCTCAATAAAGACCCCATCTCCCAATACAGTTCTATTCTGAGATATTGGGGGGGTGTTAGGACTTTAACTTGGGGACTTCAAGAGGACACAGTTCAGCCCATGACAGGAGGGAAGTAAAAAACAAAGGTGGATGATTGATAGTGGAAATAGGTGGTGGGGTTGATGATTTTTAGGGGTCAGTGAGATAAGACATGTTGCAGAGTGTGGAATAACAGACCTTGTGAATCAGAAAGTCCAGAGTGTGGTCTGAGTGTGGGATGCTTGAGACTGAGACTTCAAAGGCATCAGTTCCGGTAGTGATGAGCTCCCAGGTGTGATTGTGGGAGTGGATGCCAAGGTTGGACTGTCAAACGTGGAAGATTGAGGGACTGAGAAAGGAGGGTCCCTGTGGGTCGGATCCTCTGCACAGGTGTTCAGGCTGTAGGAAAGATGACTGGAGTGGTTATGGGGAGGAAGAAGGTGAACCAGGAGCCCAGATCTGCATGAGGGGGTGTTGTGAGGGAGTCAGGGGAACACAGCAACAGAGGGGTGATAATGATGGGGGTTGGAAGGTAGAAGTCTAATAGCTATGGCTCCAAATGAAAAGCAGCGAAGACGTGTTCAGGAGCAGGAACAGGGAGAAGAAAGCCACCTACCCCACCTGGCACTGGGGTGCATGAGTGTGAAGGAAAATAGTCTCCCGTGAGAGGACATAGGGAAGTGTTTCCCTCAGAGGGTGCCCCCTCCTGTTGAGGCAGAAGGTGAACAGAACACTTTCAGAAAAGACTGGGAATGCAAGGGGACTAGCCATCACTACTCAGATGTCATAAGGGGTTCAGGAAGGGGGAGAGGTGGGGGGGTGAAAAATGAGCCCATGGAGGGGACTCATGTCATGGGAGTGCTACTGAGATTCCCAGGGATGGTGGTGATCATTGCAAACAACACTCTCAAATCCTCAACTTCTGTGGAGGTACTCTCCTGGTTCCAGTGTGGTTGTGGGAGCTGGGGTGGGCATCTGACTGGCCCACAACAGTATCACAACTAGCACAATGGAAAGCCCAAGTCCCAAGGTCTCCACCTCCCTTCCTCGGACCTGGGCAGAGACCAATGCCCATGGGCACTGGGCCCAGGCAGGTGCTGTCTAACAAAAGGCTTCAGCCAAGCTGAGCTCCTCTTGTCATGGTGGAGGCCTGGATGGAGGCACCTGAGCTCAGACAAAATCAGCTCCTGAATTGTCATAGGGTCAACTGAGGCACAGTGGGGCAATTGATTTTATCAACTCTCTCCTTAGAAAACGGGACCCTGATCCTTCACCCTGCCTCCCAACCAAGACAGCTCCCACTGCCAGCCCACAGTTTCCCCCACCCAATCCTCTGCTATGACATTGAGAAGGTGGAGCTCACAGAGCAGTGGAGCCAGCTGTCTGCCATAAAGCCCATGCTCTCTCTCTGTACCCCATGTCTCCACACCCCCTTGACACTCCCCCAGCACTTCTTACATGAAATCTCTGAGAATATGTTACAAGACAAGTGTGTGTATGGTCATCTCTATCTTCAGCCTAATCATCAACAGCCAACACAGAATGCCCTCCTGGGGGTCCAAGAGCTAAGAAACCCAGCAGGACCATCACTGCCCCACAGAAGCCTGAGGTCTTTTTGGGAGACTGGAATAAGCAGAATGGTTAGAACAAAAGTGGACAGGACAAAACCAAAGGAGTGCCTCCAACAGGTGTCCAGAGGGAATTTGGGGACCTTACCCATCTGCCTGTCATAGCTCAGGAGGGCTTCCTTTGCCAAGTGGGACATGAGGCTAAGCCCAGGTGGGTTGAGGTGTGTGTGACTGGGGCTGGCCAACAACATCAGGATCATCTAGGGAGACCCTTAAAAAAGATTCTGGGGTCTCAGGGATTTTGCAGGGAGATAGGAGTGAGGCCAAGGAATTTGTTATTGTTGTTTTTAAGTTTATTTATTTATTTTGAGAGAGACAGAGACAGTGCAAGCAGGGGAGGGGCAGAGAGAGGGAGAGAGATTGAATCCCAAGCAAGTTCTGCAATGCCAGCACAGAGCCCAAGCCTGGCAGAGCCTGATGTGGGGCTTGAACTCACAAAACTGTGAGATCATGATCTGATCGGAAACCGAGTCAGATGCTTAACCAACTGAGCCACCCAGGTGCCCTAGGAATCTGAATATATATTTTTTAAATGGCCTTGGACCACATCTTTCTTTCTTTTTTTTTTTAAGTGTATTTATTTATTTTGAGAGAGAGAGAGAGAAAGTGCATATAAGCTAGGGAGGGGCAGAAAAAGAGGGAGAGACAGAATGCCAAGCAGTTTCCACACTGTCCACGCAGAGCACGACACAGGGTTACAACTCATGAACCGTGAGATCATGACCTAAGCCAAAACAAAGAGTCAGATGCTTAACCAGCTGAGCCACCCAGGTGTCCCAGGAATCTATATTTTTAAAATACCTTTGAATGCAATTCAGGTTGGGACCAACTTCTGCAGATATTAGCAGCTACTATGTATGGAGGTCCACCTTGATGCTGACCTTATCTTGGGCCCTTTCTGTCCCTTGCTTTCAGTCTTCAGTATAGCCTGTGAGGTGGGATTTCATCCCCACAGAACATAGGAGGCTGTGTCTCCAACAGGTTGAGGTAGTGTTCACCCTTACAGGTGGTCAGTGGTGGATCAGGGCATCTGTCCCCCAAGCCTGAGATCCTCAGGGCCCGGCAGGCAGGGTGGGATTTGGGGCCTCAGGAAGGTCATGCATAACCTCTCAGGACCTCCCTCCCTGCACAGCCTTGAAGCTTTGGCCTTCCTGAACCCAGGAGGTCCAACACTGTTATCCTGGTCTGGAAATTCAATTAGACATTCTGCCCTGAGTCTGGAAGACTACAGCACTTGTCAATTTGTAGGAAAAGGATAGCCAACTCAGAGAGCCCACACCCCCACCCTGGAGCCCGCTGGCTTTCCTGGGTGCTGCGTGGAGATCCTGTGAACAGACTTTGGGCAGATGCTTCTGTTTACACAGCGCCGTAAATATTTATCCCCAGCAGCCAATTAGAGCTGAGCCATTGCTTTCAAGGAGGGAACTGACAGAAGGCGGCTGCGTCTGGAGAAGGCCTCAGTCATGGTTTACAAGAACCACTCGGGATGGGCATTTTGCTATTTAAATACTGTCATCCAGGGATAGACAAGTCTGCTGATTTTAAAACCAATTACACATTAGCAATAACAGCCTTTCTGATTTAATTGGCCCAGAAATACCTCCTGGACTCCCAAGGCTGAATGCTGTTTTCCTTCCTTGGGTGTAGGAGGGTGGTGTTGCAGGGGCCATTGTCCTCCCACAGTGGAAGCATGACAGCTCCTGTGGATGAGGGTATCCAGACAGGGAGAGGCACAGGGTCAGAGGCAAGAGGCCTGGGCTTGACCTGGTTCTCCTTGCTGTGCCCTGAAGCCTGGTGTCCTAGGCCAGGACATGGGGACGGCCACCCTGCCCTGCAGACAGGACCGAGGGTTTGCAGAGGGACTACAATGCAGGTGGTCTTGTGCCTGGCGCCTAGAGGCTGTTTGCTAAATGATAACTCTTATTAGATTTGGGAAAACACTCTGGGGATATTTATCCAAGGCCCACACACTTTATGGAAAAATCTGGTGAACTGCAAATGGATACCTGTTGAACGTCCATTTGGTCAGTGACAGTGACCCATGGTCTTAGACTGAATGGCCTGTACTCCTTGCCTCGGAACTCTAACCCTTATTAACTCCAAGATACCCTTGGAGGTGCTTCCCCTGGGCTCCCCACATGGCACATACTCTGTGTGCTCACACTCAGACACCTCTGTTATTTCCTTTCTTCTCAGATGCTGTCTCTCTGGCTCTCACTTTCCATTTTATGATATTTTGGGTACAAAGCAGGTGGGAAGTGGTTTTTTTTTTTTTTTTTAATCTCCTGCCCTTCTCAACTCACCACCTCTCCCCTAATTCTGGAAGTGTGATAGCTCTTTAAATTGGCCTCTGGGGGAAGGGTATTTCAAACCCAGAAGAAAGAGCAGCTCTTGGTTCTTGAGGGTTTTTTTTTTTAATTAAATTAAACTTATTTGGGAATAATTATAGATGCACACACGCTTGTAAAAAATGATCTCCCCCAGGGGGGCACCTGGGTGGCTTAGTCAGTTAAGCGTCTGACTCTTGGTTTCAGCTGGTGAGGTCATGATCTCACAGTTTGTGAGCTAAAGCCCCACATCGGGCTCTGCACTGACAGCTTGGAGCCTGCTTGGGATTTTTCTCTCCCTGTCTCGCTGCCCCTCCCTGGCTTGCTCTCTCAAAAAAAAAGAAAAAAAAAAAACTAGAAAAATAAAAATAATCTCACTTGTACCCTTTCCCCCCAGTGCTAATATCCTGTAAAATTCTAGCATGATATCACAACCAGGATATCACAGCCCATTTCCCCTCCAACTCCATCCCTCCTTAACCTCTGGCAACCAGAATCTGTCTTCATTTCTATAATGTAATTGTTTTCAGAACGTTATACAAATGGAATCGTACAGTATGTAACCTTCTGAGACTGGCTTGTTTTCACTTGGCATAATTCTCTGGAGATTCATTCACACTGTCCCATGTCTCAATAGTTCATTCCTTTTTATTTATTCCTTGGTATGTAGTTGATATCATTCACCCATTAGAGGACATCTGAGTTGTTCCTACTTTTTGGTCATTCAAATAAAGCTACTATCGTATATAATAGCTATAAAATGTATAGTAGCTATTACTATAGTAGCTTTATTTGAATAGCCAAAAATTATATATATATTATAATTAATATATAATTGATATATAATTATATTTATATTATATATAAATTATATATATATATTTATATTATATATAAAGGTTTTTGTGCAATCATAAATTTTCATTTTAGGAAAAATGTCCAGGAATAAAATTGATATCTGCATGTTTAGGTTTTTCTAAAATGTTTGTTTGTTTGTTTGTTTGTTTGTTTTGAGAGAGACAGCACTAGCAGGGGAGAGACAGAGAGGGAGAGAATCCCAGGCAGACTCTGCACTATCAGTGTGGAGCCATATGTGGGGCTCAAACTCATGAACCGTGAGATCACGACCTGAGCTGAAATCAGGAGTTGGATGTTTAACATACTGAGCCACCATGGTGCTCTGGTAGATTGACCATTTTGTTTTATGTAATGCCCCTCAATGTCTCTGGTAATTTTTTTTTGCTCTGAAGCTTACTTAATCTGATATCAATGCAGCAACTCCTGCTTTCTTTTGATTAATGTTTGCTTGATATATCTTTTTCCTTTCTTTTACTTTCAGCCAGTCTATATCATTATATTTGATGTGAGTTTCTTATAGATAGAATATAACCAGGATGTCTTTTTAAATCTACTTTGTCAATTTCTATCACTGTAATTATTGATATGTTGGGATTTCATGTTGCCATTTTATTTTTCGTCACCTCTGTTGTTCTTTTTTTAAATTTTTATTTATTTTTTTAATTTTATTTTTTATTTTTTTAAATTTACATTCAAATTAGTTAGCATAGAGTGAAACAATGATTTCAGGAGTAGATTCCTTAATGCCCCTTACCCATTTAGCCCATCCCCCCTCCCACAACCCCTCCAATAACCCTCAGTTTGTTCTCCATATTTATGAGTTTCTTCTGTTTTGTCCCCCTCCCTGTTTTTATACTATTTTTGTTTCCCTTCCCTTACGTTCATCTGTTTTGTCTCTTAAAGTCCTCATATGAGTGAAGTCATATGATTTTTGTCTTTCTCTGACTCATTTCACTTAACATAATACCCTCCAGTTCCATCCACGTAGTTGCAAATGGCAAGATTTCATTCCTTTTGATCGCCAAGTAATACTCCATTGTGTGTATGTATATATATATATATATATATATATATATATATACCACATCTTTATCCATTCATCTATTGATGGACATTTGGGCTCTTTCCATACTTTGGCTATTGTTGATAGTGCTGCTATAAACATGGGGGTGCATGTGTCCCTTTGAAATGGCACACCTGTATCTCGTGGGTAAATGCCTAGTAGTGCAACTGCTAGGTCGTAGGGTAATTCTACTTTTAGTTTTTTGAGGAACCTCCATACTGTTTTCCAGAGTGGCTGCACCAGCTTGCATTCCCAATCACCTCTGTTTTTCAATTCTTGCTTTCTTTTTCCTTCCTATGGGTTACTTGAACATTTTTTAGAATTCCACTTTGATTTATTGTAATGTTTTTAGTGTATCTGTATAGTTTTCTCTAGTGGTTTCTATAGGTATTTATATATTATATTGATAAATTATACATATATTATAGTATATCATATATATGTATATATATAATTTATCACTATCTACTGGTGTTGAAATTTTGTGAGTTCTAGTGAAATGTAAAAAGTTTATTACCCTTTACTCTCCCCCATTTGTAATATAATTGTCTTAAACATTTCCTCTAATACAAATTTAGAACCACATAAGGCAGCATTAGAATTTTGTTTCAGTAGGGAAATATAATTTTAAAAACTCAAAAAGAGAATGAAAATTTATTTACTATAATATTTACTCTTTCTGTTATTCTTTCTTCCTTCTTAATGTTTCCATGTTCCTTTCTTTATATAATTTCCTTTCTTTGGGGGGAAATTCCTTTAGCTTTCCTTTTAGGGCAGGTCTTCTGGGGATAAATTCTCTTAGTTTTTCCTCATCTAAGAATGTCTTGATTTCCCCTTCCTTCCTGAAGGATATTTTTGCTATATATAGAATTCTGGATTAATGGTTTTCTCTCAGTACTTGAAAAAGGTTGTGTCACTTCATACCAGCCTCCATGGTTTCTGATGAGAAATAGACAGTAATTTAAATTGTTTTTCCCCTACAGATAAAGCATCATTTCTCTCTGCTTTCAAGATTTTTTCTTTGTCTTTAGTTTTCAGAACTTTGACTATGATAATGTCTTGATGTGGACTTTTTTGAATTTATCCTGTGTGGGATTAACTGAATCCCTGAATTTATCCTGTGTGGGATTAAGTTTATGTCTTTTGCCAAATTTAGGAAGTTTTGGGCCATTATTTCTCTGAGTACTTTCTTGCTCTGCTCTTTTTCCTCTCCTTCTGAGACTCCAATAACATAATTGTTAAGGTCTTTTGTCCCACGGATTTTTCAGTATTATGATGATTAATTTTAAAATATTTGTCACATAGTTCTAACATTCTGGTCATATCAGTAGTGGGCATATACTGATTGTCTTTTTTCATTCAAGCTAAGATTTCCCTGGTTCTTGGTATAAGTGATTTTCTATTGAAACCTGGATGTGTTATATTGTAAGACTCTGGATGTTATTTAAACCTTCTGTTTTAGCTGGCTTTCTCTGACACCACTCCAGCAGAAGCAGGGAATGGGTTCTGCCTTGATGCAACCAGGTGGAGATAGAAGTCCAAGTTTCTCATGAGACCTATATTAACACCCCAGGGGAGGGTGTTCCTTGTTACTCATGGTGGGAGTAGGAATTCAAGATCCCGCATATCCTTGACTAATGCTGTGTGTGGAGCAACTGAGGTGGTGGATATTGCCCAGTGGAAATGGATGTCCCAGCTTCTATCTGAGACCATGCCTTCTCCGATACCCTCAGAAGCTGACATGCTTCAGTACAGACTGCTGATGGTAGAAGTCTAGGCTCCCCACTCTGCTTTTGTTGGCATGGGGGAAGGTTATTATCTAAAAGCTTTCCTGTCTTGCTAGTATGCTTCTTTCCTGGTCCTTTGGCTAAAGAAAGTAGGTTTTTATTGGGCTTTTTTTTTCTTTTTGGTCTACATTTGTTTGTGTTTTATGTTATTGGCTATTTGAGCTCCAAGCCTGGCATATTTTAGGTAAAACAGAAAACCCAGTGTATTCGTCTGAGTGGCTTAAACAACATAAATTTATTTCTCACCATTATGGTGGCTAGAAGTCCAAGGTCAAGGTGTTGGCAGCATTAGTTTCTCCGGAAGCCTTTCTCTGTGGCTTGCAGATGACCACCATCTCACTGCATCCTCAAATGGTCTTTTATCTGTGCACACACATCTCTGGTGTCTCTTCCTCTTCTCGCGAGGACATGGTCATATACATTTAAGGCCCCACCCTTATGATTTCATTTAACCTTAATTACCTCATTAAATAAAGCCTCATCTTTAAATACAGTCACATTGAAGGTTAAAGCTTCCATATAAGAATTTCAGGGCTGATGGAACACAATTTAGTCCAGAACAGACAGGGAATTCACCATCATATTGTTCCTTGGGTCCTGAGAGCCTCAGCCTGTCCATCTCTCTCCATCTTTCAGAGTCTTCTGATGTTTGTTTTAAATATAATATCCAGGGTTTTTAGTAGAAGGAACTGGGAAAAGTCAACTTGATGTTCCTGGAAGCAGAAGTCCTTCCTTTTGAGCTCTTTCAAGAGGATTTTGGAACTCAAGTCAAAGCAAGTCTGCTGTGCAAGAGCCAGGTCTTATTGGGCAAGAAATACTTTTGTTGGAATTTTCATAGCCTTTGGGAACTGGGAGCATAAATATTATTCCATAAGCCATAGAGTAGAGAAGAATATGGGATGTGTGATGGCAAATTTCCATCCCAAAAGGAGAGACAATCCCTTTATCTAGGCAGAAAATCTGCTCAGATGAAACTGACAAAGGTTTAGAAGCTCTAAGCCTCGGAAAAGGAGCCAGTGTCTCCATCTCCCTGGACCATGTGAGGCAAGACAGTAGGGATCTGACTTAAGCCACCTTCCCAGGGTGTAGAACAGAGAAGGCAAGTGTCTGAGATAGAGCTGTGTATATGTGCACACATGTGCACAGGTGGAGGTGTTGGGGAGCAGCACCTGAGTTCTGCAGCCCTCCACAACAGGGGTGCTGTGTTCCTTTCATTTTTGCTCACATTAGTCACAGTCTGTAAGCTTTCAGTCTCTAACAGAAGCTCCAGGGCCCTCCAAGGCCCTGTGGCCTCTGGAATTTCCGTGTCACCGAAGCTGTCAACTCCCCAGGCGTGGGTGGCAGAGCAAGCTCCTCCTATTACTCAACTCCGACTTCTCACTATTAAGCAGGGGCTCCTTGAGGAAGATTGATTTACCACATTAAACAAGCCTCCATGTGCTCGATGAGAATGTCACAAGACAAACGGCTCCTGCCGCATGCCTCCAGCCCACAGCCCCCCGTTTCCATTACATTTGGGCCAGAGTCATGGTGGATGAGTTTGGGTGTAGTTCATTTTCTGCCTTACACGATAAACTTGTCAGCCTTTGACCGATCAGCTACTTGTATGCAGGAGTTCATTTGCAAGGCCACCCGCATCCCAGCTCTGCTGTCCTGCTCCCATTTCACCCTGTCTAATGAGCCAGGACCTGGTTACTGTTGGTTGGCGCTGAGCTCTGGGGCCCTGCACAACCCGCATGCTCAGCCCCTCCTCAGGGGCCCATCTCTCCTGCCTGGAGGCGGCTACGGCACTGATGCCTGGGGAGATGTCCTTGTCTGTTGCTTCAAGTTGTCCATCTGGGAAGGAGTGTGCAAAGGCTCCACTCTCCTGAGCAGATGTGTTAGGCCTACTCCCCAGCATCCTGGATGGACAGGCCTGCCTTGAGTTTCCTGGGAGAGCTATAGCCTGCCCGCTCCACTTTGGGAGCTATTCTAAGGAAATAGCTTCGAGGCTATTCTAAGGAATTTGGCTTTGGGGTATTTCCAAGGAAATTTTAGTGTAGGCAGATACCCAGCCTAGGCTCTCAGAGCTCACTGAGACATGACCAACAGGGCCAAGGTATGCAGCATTGGGGATTCCCATGGCCCTTTAACTGACCTCCAGACCCACATCCTTCCCAAGCTGCTGGGCATCCTAGACTCTGCTCTGACCATATCAACCCCAGCCCAAGATCCTTTGGTGGTTCCTTGTTGTTTCTAGATGAAACCCACATTCCGGATCCTGCCATTCACAGCCCTTGATGATCTGTTCTCAGCCTGGGCGTTGTGGTTGCACGCCTGAGATCAAGTCTATTTCCCTCCATTTACTGGGTAACCTTAGACAAGACATTTAGCTTCTCTGTGAATGGGGATGATAAAAATGCCTATCTCATGTTCATCAATATGAGGGCTTCAATAGATGCCTGGCACATAGTAGGTGCTCAACAAAGGTTAGCTAATAGCATCACTTCACTGCATTTCTTCAGCCTCACCTAAATCTTGCATGCCTTTACCTATAATCTGGGGATGAACTGCAGCCTGGGGTGGTCTGCTCACTCAAAACCTCCACCCATAAGCCTGGGTGTCTATATCCCAGCCCTTAGAACCTTTTCCAGGACTGTTATCTCCCCCCTGACATGTTTTTCCCTTCCTCTCTGCCTGTTTAAATCTGATCCTAGCCTGGCCAAGGCTTCTCCATTCTCTGAAGTCGCCAGCCAGCCTGGGAGCCAAAAGGAACCCCCAGAATAGCACACAGGGCAGGGCAGGGCCGGGCACCAGGGCCATTGGCAGGGACTCCAATTGGAGCAGAGAAGGGCAGGCCTGGGAGCCTTGCAAAGGATGAGGAATCCCTTCCATATCTCCATCCCCTCCCAATCTCTCACCATTCCCCCATCCCATGAGGCTCCATGCCCTGAGGGTAGTGGTTTTCTCACCCTCAAGAGGCCGTGGACCTTACCTGTTAGCCATATGGACTCCTCCAGGCTCCCACTCTGCACTGTGTACACAGATCTCAGCCTCACCTGTCTATATACACTCTCAAGTCCGCTGTCAGCCATGGACACTTTCCTGTGCCCACCTGGACTAGGGACCCAGGCCTCACCCTCTACAAGCTCACAGACATGGGAGAGTGGACTAGATCAGGGTTTCCGGAGCTGGACTAGCAGTGACTGCTTAAAGTATAGGGAGGTCTGAGGTCAGCAGCAGGGCCTTGTGCTGTAGGGTCATGCACAGTGCAATAGGAGACAACAGGTATAGAGGGGACCAGTCCAGCCTTGAACCCAGGCACCATATGAGGCCAGCCTGGTGGACAGTGCAGAGGTTCCTTGTCTTCCCTGAGCAAGCAGCTGAGCTAGCATGCTCTGGGTATGAGGAGTTCTGGAGTGCAGGAACTCTGTCTGGGCTGCACCCCCCCATGCCAGGCACAGTACCAGCCCTGTTAGAGGATCGGGGAGCTTGGGAGGTGTTTATGAATGGAGCTCTGATAGGCGGAGTAGGAGAGGAACCCCCATACATGCTATGATGTAGAGATGAATGAGCCCAGGTGTCTAGGGAGTAGCAGGAGGTATGAGGTCCATGCAGGGATTCAGGGGAAGTGATCCCCAGAAGGGCAACATGATGAGCCATGGGGCCCAAAGGGCTATACTTAGATTCAACTTCATGAGCAATAGAAGTCATTTCAGGTTGAAGAGGGTAACCCAGTGACAGTACCACACTGAGGAGTAGAGGGAAGGGCAATTCCTGAAGGCTTCAGCTGGTAAATCTTTAGATCCTCAGGGCATGGCCTAAAGCCTTGAAGTTGATCAGAATCCAGGAAATCCCAGGAGGCCATGTGGAAGATAATGAGTCATCCTGGCACCATTGGCATCAAGAGGGGTGCTGAAAGTGCAGTGCTCTCCAAGCCCTCATCTAGATAGCAGTGGGGAGCAGATGACCCAAGGATGGGCTGGCTTGCCTGTCAACCTCCTTCCCAGAGTGGAAGACTCGCTGTGAGAGGGATTTGCAAGAAGTGGGAGGGAGGGGATGGGTGGGGACTGCAGACTCTCTTCACATGAGATTATATGTGGACACTTCTCATGAACTGGACAAATCATGTAGGCAGAGCAGACAACACCCAAGTGGCCTTGACATCTGTGTGCCCAGCACAACGGCCCCACTCAAGTCTTACTGCATTGGGGTGGGGGAGAGTCACCACACACTCCAGTGAGGGTGCAGCCCAGAAAGGTTGGGGTGAGGCTCAGAGCAAGGAGGAACAGACAGAACCTTATTGAGGGCCACCCCAGGTCGCTAGCTGGATAGAAGGAAGGACAAACTACCATTGGCAGCATCAGGCTATATATAGACTCAGCCTCCTATTGACTGGGGAAGGTGCTGTTGGCCTGGCTCCAACCCACAGGCAGGACCTGGCTGGTGGACAGAGGCTGTGGGGAGATCCTGAACCTAAGCCACACCTGCTCCCACACATTCCCTGGACTTCAGAAAAGCAGTTTCCAGATGGCTATGAGAGATGATGGGCATAATTTTTGGCTTGAGGCTCTGGAAGAAGAGAAGCTTCCAGAGCCAAGGGCTCTCTGAAAGAGAGAATTGTGATCTATCAGTAAATGGATCCCAATAAGGAGGGGAAGGGCAGGAGCAGAGAGGTATGTGTGGCTGGACAGGCAGAGGGCTGTGTGCTTGGACTCCAGCTGACTACAGGAAATAGGAGAGCCAGCACTCAGGACCAGGGCCTGCCCAAGTGCCTGCCTTAATGGGACAAGAGGGAGCAGGGTGGGGGTGGTCCTGATTGTCATCTTGGAGGGCTCCTTGGCCCCCAGAATGTTTCTCTCTGACAAATAGCTTCCTGGACAGGGACCTCAAATTTCAATACCCACAGGGATCAAGGGGGTTGAATGAATGAGAAAGGACTATGATAAACCAAGGGTGCAGCTTCTAAGCTCCAGCCAATTCTTGCAGTGTGAGAATCTGAACCCAACATCACCAGATGGTATAAGTTAGGATTAGATTTGGCCACGTGTGACAGAAAGCCCAAAATAATAGTGGCTTAAAGAAAACAGGTTTCTCTCTCTCTCTCTCTCTCTCTCTCTCTCTCTCTCTCTCTCGTGTACACCAGAAGTAAGCCATCCAAAGCTAATACATGGCGTCTAGGGTTCTTCCATCTCACTGCAAGGATGTGGCCCTGCATCCATATGGTCCAAATGGAGGCTAGAGGTCCAGCCATCACACCAGTGTTCCAAGCAGTGGATAGAGGAAGGTGGGAAGAGGGGCAAAGAGCATGTGCTAGTTATCTTTAAGGAGCTCTCTTAGAAGCTGTCACGTTGTGTTTCTAAATGCTGTTGGCAGTGGGCAATGTAGCTTGAGTTCTGGTTCTCCCTGTGCCAACCAAAAACCAGGCACTCTGTGACTAAAGGGAGAATGGATATTGCCATCTGCAGCTATCAATCTCTGCCACATAGTGCCCCTTTGCCTCCAAATACCTTGCACCCCACCTTCCATGCATAGAATATTCTGGGGCTTGGAGGGAGGGGTAACTCTGCACTTCATCCTGTTACAGCATCCAGCCCAAAAGGCTGGATAGAGGAGGTGGTGGAGGCAGAGGAGGCTGCCTAGGGCAGCCCATCTGGCCAGGCCAGCTCTACTCCAAGAGAAACCCCATGCCCAATGTCCCCCATGGAGAAGCTGAGCTGCCTTGGTGACATGTCTCCTGCACAACTCAGTGGCTTTTAGTGACATGCCTGAAATGGCCCCAATGGGCTCACCTGCATATGGCTTTGGGGCAGCCTGTCCCTTCCATCTGCCCTCTGCATTGAAATAACTGCCGAGGTGGCAGGGGGCAGGGAGGGCAACACCTTGAATCCCTCCCTTCAGCTTTTCATGTGAAACGGACTGATTTTTAAATTTCAGCAACTAATGTTCAAAAACTGTAGTTCAGGACAAATAAACATGCCTATGTGCCAGATGTGGCTCTTAAGTGCCACAGTGGGGCGGGTGGGGGTGCGGCTGGATGGGGGAATTGGAGCTCCTCCCCTGGCAAAATCTGGCCAGTGGGTTTAACATCCGTGGAGAAGGCCCTGCATGAGCCCCCTCATCCTAGAAGGCAGGGCCAGTGACCACCCATCCAGGGGCAGAACTGGCCACAGATGAAGAGTAAGTGGGACTCTTGCAGAGACCCTGAGAGTGAGCCAGCTGCTGGGATTCGCACAGAAGCTCAGGACAGTCTGGCTGACTTCACCGCCCACCTGCTGGGGTTCAAAGAGGGGTCGGGACTGGCTCAAGGGCTGGGTGTCTGCCTGTGATATGTGACACTCCGTGGAGGGGACCTCAAGCCTAGGGTTTGGGGGTAGGTGATAAGGCCTTGTTTGCCTGGCCCGCAGACTCCACCAACCGGGACGCACTGGACATGATTGAACGCTGCATCTGCCTGGTATGCCTGGATGCCCCGGGAGGCATGGAGCTCAGCGACACCAACAGGGCACTTCAGCTCCTTCACGGCGGAGGCTGTAGCAAGAATGGGGCGAACCGCTGGTACGACAAGTCCCTGCAGGTAAGCCTCCCCAGTGGCGTGGCCAGGGGCCCGAGCCAGCACATGCTCACATCCAGCAGGCTGGCTCGCTGGCCTGTGCTACCCAGGATGCTGCATCGGGGGCCAAGGGAGCTGAAGGCACTGGAAATGTGCTGCTGGTGTCAGCCCCTAGACTGGCCAGGATGCTTCTCTGGAGCAAGTGCCCGAACCCAACTCAAACCCCTAACCTTCCTGCAGCCTGTGCCAGGCATGTGGGACCTCTGGGTCAGACCTGGGGCTCACTCCCCATCTCCCTTCACACACTATAAGGTGAGGGACATGACTTTCATAATGACCATATTAAATAGCCAGCGATCTCTATGCTTTGGGCTAACATTGCTCACACTGAGAAGCATTTCTAGGCAACATCTCATTTTCCGCTTTCTCTGGCCCCTACGTTCTGGTTATCCTTTTTTATTGGTTTGCATATTGGTTCTGCTATTCCTGATGAGTTCTCTTGCTGCTGTGCTGGCTGTCTCAGCCTCCACCAGTGGTGCTAATGGCTTGTAATCTTTCATGGAGCAGCTGTGGGAGAGAAATGATATAATGGATGTACAGGACCGGAAACATAGCAAGCCTTGGGAGTGGTTTTTAAAAGGCACCGTTTTCCTTCCTTTCTTTTAGTGACAGGGACAGAAAATCACTAATGCATGAGTGGGCACAGCCTTCCCCTCCTGCCTCACATGGGTGACTGTGCCCACCTCTGGGCTCTTTCCACGGGCAGGACGGATGATCAGGTGAGCTGGAGGAGCCAAACAGGCTCCCAGGGACGTGAATTGAAAGGATCAAGAGCTAGTCTCAGGACAGGAAAGCAGGGGATGTTGGGGAAAAGAGAAAAGGATCTGCAAGGGTTGAGTTTTGAGAAAGATGACGTGGGAAGATTGAAGAATGGGAGGAAAGCTTCGGGTCACCGGCACGTGATGTGAGAGACTGGGCAAGACATGAGGAGAGTCAGCTCACGTGTGATTGTTACAGCATCCTGGAAGAGTATCAGTAAAAAATGTCAATAGCTTGTTTGTTTGCTTGTTTGTTTATGGGTGGTGGACCAGACTCTCTTGAGTGTGATGCTGTGCTGAGCCGCTATAGGCAGCCCCACTTTATCTGGGGTACGCTTTAACAATCAAATCTCAATCTCATTATTTTCTGCCAGCACTTCTGTACATGCTGAGTATGTTCCTTTTCTAAGTGGGCTAAGTACAGCCTTGGTAAAATCTTTACAGTGCCTGTGGACCCTTCCTATACCTTCTTTCTAATCCTCATAGCAATCCTGTGAGCTGGGCCTTATTGCATCCATTTTAAAGGGGAGCAAACTGAAGCCAGAGAGCTGAAATGTCTGGTTAAAGGTCTCCCAGCTGGCAGGTGGCAATGGCAGACCTGGAATCCGGGTCCCTGACTCGAAGCCCAGGCAGCAGGGAGCAGAGCATCCTCAGAACACCCTTCCTTCACTCCCACCAAGAGACAATTTGTTTCTCCCTGGGAATCTGCACACCATCCGAATTGGATCATTATCTTTCAGTCACTCATTCAACAAAATCACTGAGCACCTACTATGGGGTAGACACTGGTTTAGATCCTAGGAATAAAATCCAAGGTACCAGACACACAGGGTGGACTCAGACACATAACCACACAAAGCCGTACAGGCTTGTGGCCCCAGTGCCCACTGTGATGGGGAAACAGGGCTTAACAGAAGCTGAAGGAACTTGCCCATGACCTGAGCAAAGTATGTACAGCTTCCGTGTGAGGTCTCAGGAATCACTGGGCTACCTCAGCCAGGGAACCTTGGGCTCCATCCTCACTGCCCAGAGCATTTCTGGGAAGGAGGTCACACGACAGAGCTGCCTTGAGGCCCCCATATTCTCAGGTCTTGGCAATTTCCAGAAGCATTCTTTTTGGGGAAATCATGTGCTTTGGTGTCCCTGGAGGAGAGGTCCCTGAGAGGTTGAGGATGCCTGGCCTGGAGCCAAGGGGCCAGTTTGAAACGCAGATGCTACCAGACGTGCCTCACCCCTTCTTCTTGCAGTTTGTGGTGAGCCGAGACGGCACCTGTGGTGTGGTGTGCGAACACTCCCCTTTCGACGGCATCGTCCTGGTGCAGTGCACAGAGCATCTGCTCAAGCACATGTGAGTCTGGGGGCGGGGCCCCTTTGCAACAGCCATAGAAGTCAAAGCCAGACTGCCAAGGGGCTGCCAAGCTAGGCCAAGAAAAATTTGGGTGTCCGTCGGGGGGGCCACATTTGTCCGGAAAGTGTCTTAGCAAAAGATGGGTTTGAAAACCCGCTTGACATCATACACTTTATCTGCCATGGACAGAGGGGGGCAGACTGGACAGCAGGTTTTGGGCGGTTAGAAAAAAGCTTGGCAAAGGATTCTCAGCCAAAAAGGAACACCTGCTTTGGCCCAGTGAAGCCCAGAGCAACATCTAGTGCTGTTCAGAGTCAGGGCTGGGCTGGCTTGACCCAGCACAGAGGAGGGCAGGTCCCACCTCCTTCCATCCCCTTGGGCTGCATCTCTCTCCCTAGCTTCCAAGCCGGCCAGACTGAGTGCTTCTCTATCCCTTAAACACACCGACCCCTTTCCTCTATTTGTGGTTTACCCATTCTCTCCTTCCAGAATCTTCTCTCTGAATCTAAGTTCTAAATCTCTACCATGATTTAAGAACTCTTTAGGATCCCTAAAAGCCCTCATGGACAAAACAACACAATTTGCTTCTTCAATTTCCTTCCAAGTGTTTCATAAATGTCAGTGGTGGAAAGCGGTGGAGTGGAAAAGCGTGAAAAGAAATACGGGGCTCTGGAGTCAGGCAGAACTGGCTGGAATCCTGGCTCTGCCACGTGCTCATTTGAGTGGCTCTGCTGACCCTCAGTCTGTGTTTCCAGGGACAGCTCATACCCACTGAAACTCCAACAGCTAAGACGCATGCTGCCGGCAGCCCGCAGCATGTGGCAGGGCCGCACGAGGTCACCTCTCTCTGTCTGCAGGGTGAAGAGCAGCCAGAAGCTGGTCCGAGCCGACTCCGTCAGTGAGCTCCCGGCCCCCAGGAGGCTGCGTTGGAAATGCTCCCCGGAAATTCAAGGCCTCTTAGCCTCCTCAGCAGAAAAACTTCAACGGTACAAAGTCCAAGTCTCTTTTAGGGTGATTGCTACCACCTCACCACAACCCCCTCTATCCAGGCTGGTATCCAGAGGCAGCCTGGAAGTTTCTAAAGACCCCAGCTCTTTGCCTCCCCTTGCCCACCTGCACTACTCCCTCCCACCCCCATCATGGAAATGTATTCAAACTAAAGGGGAGTTACAACTCTCTGGGAAATAACCTTGCTGGAGTATCCATCATTTCCATAAAATGCAAACATGGAGCTATTTTTTCATGGGTTTCACCTGACTGAGCAGAGCCAAGACGGGGAAATCATCCCCCTGCTTTCGGGGGGAGTAGTAAACAACTGGTTTGCATAGGTCATTTGAATCCAAGCTATTTTGATTTGCTTGAATTTACAATGCAACTTGACAAGGGGGCCTTTTTTCCCAAGAGGAGGGAGGCAGTCAAGGCCCTAACGGGACCGTGCAGGAGGGCCCAGGATGGGTCTGGGCATCTCTGGGTGGGCCAGCACTAGAACGGTGGCAAGTTGTGGAGTGAGCTGTAGGCTGGCAACTAGGTCCGGACCTTGGTTGTTCATTCCCTCATTTGGTAAGTGAGCATGATTCATTCATTCACTCACTCACTCATTTATTAAACATGTACAGAATTTTAAGTGTGCCAGGACTGTGGAAAGGCTGAGGACACCAAAATGAATATACCACAGAGCCTGCCGTCCATGCTTCAGTGGAGGAAGTAGACCCTCAGACCAAAACGTGTGACACAATAAAGTGCCAAAACCAGGGAAAGGAACTCACAGAGGCTACAGGAGTGGAATTCTACCAGGACATGGTGGGAGGGCTTTGCAACGATGGGCCTTGAAGAATGGATAGGAGTTCATGGTGCAGGCAGGGGAGAAGAGGCAGAAAGGCAGCTTGTTCAAGCTTGTACAGGTTCATAGAAGATCCAGGCTGGCCTGGAAACCAGCAACTGAGAGAATTGGCAGAACTGAGGCACTAAAGGGACGTTGAGGCCACATTGTGAATACATTGCTGTTCTTGTGTTATGGGACCTGGAAGCTGTCCTTCAGTGGTGAAGAGCCCCTGGAGGGTTTTGAGCAGGGGGGTTCAGGGGGCCAGTGAGGAGATTATGGGAAGTGCATGGGTGAGTGGGACAGATCATGGCCAGGCTTGAAGGGTAAAAAGGGCAAGGCCACTGCAGGCTGCTGTGGAGGATGACTGGCTGTGGCAGGAGAGTGGGAGAAGCCCCAGGTGTTCATGTACAAATGGTGCTGATATCACAACCTTACGGGGCTGTTCTTGGGATGAGCAGGCCTCTAGGAGAGTGAGTTGGTAGACTGGCAAGTCCTGGGTGGAGAAAACCCCCACTCATTTTCAGAGATCTGAATGGGGCCCCTGAAGTTTTCTTTTCAGAAGTGGGGAACCAGGAGAGGCCTGAAGCTGAGAAAGCAGGAGGAGCCTTGGGGGTCCTGGGCCACCTGTGGAAGGGAGCAGTGTCTGTGTGGGCAGGGCCTGGGCAAGAGGTTTCCAGGTGGCTGTGTGACCATGAACTCAGCCTGTCTAGAGACAGTTGACTAACAGGTTGGACTGAGGGGTGGGCCTCCATGGGTCCCCAGAACCTGACATGGCCCCACTGAGAGCTGAGCTCCCATGAGGAAGGGGGAATAGCTCAAGGAAGGGCAGGCAGGCAGCATCTGTGACCTGAGGAAGTATGTGCGTGGAGGCTTGGGGTTGCCTGCCCAAGGCTCTGTGTTCACTTATGGCCAGTGGACAGATGGTGTGGACCCTGCCGGACCATGTTGCAACAGACAATCAGCCCAGACCCCAAACTCATGAAGGAAGAGACTGGTCAATAGGGGATGACAGGTACTCAAGGGTCTCAGTGTAGACTCAGGGAATCTACCTGTTACTCTGACAGTGACTCATGGGCAGTAAGGACCTGGGCATGCCATGAAAGGCTCAGTAATAGTTCCTGGGGTTTATAGTCAGCGGCCAAGCCCAGAAGAGCAGCCCTTGCTGGGGTGGCCATGACCAACAGGGAGGCCCCAGGTCTTCTTCTCATAGCACAACAGGGAAGAGTCTCTGTGAAGAGACATGGCTTACAGCCATCTCAGAAATAGGCTTTTCCCTGGGCAAAGGTGGCATGCCCAGTCTGGCAGAATAGCCAGGATGCCAAAAGAGTCTGACGATGTGGGACACACCTTCCCAAACAGGTCAAATGAATGGCCTCCTTCAGGCCTGCTTCTGTGGGCAAGAGGCTTCTAGGATTTTGTTTGAGGACACTGCTCTCCCTGCCCATGCAAATGCCTCTCAGGCCCCTGTGCTCCCAGGCCCCTCCCCTACCACCAGAACAGGGCCACTGCCCTGCCTGGCCAAGCCTCACCTTCAGCTCAGGGATCCCTGGTCTTGCATGCCCTCTGCCACTTCTGTATGTCAAGGCCTGTCTCTGACACCCGATATGTTCCTGGTGGGCAAGGACTGTGTCCTCAACTTCCAGAGCACTAGGTTGTACACCAAGCTTGAGCAACTTGGTTAGACTTTGTGGTGTGTGCATTCCATTTTGCATGTAATAGCACCTCTTCTTCTTCTGCCACAGAATAGTAAAGAATCTCGACTTTACTGTTTATAAGTTTGACATCTTCGGGAAAACATTCATTAAGAAGCAGAAATGCAGTCCTGATGCCTTCATTCAGGTGGCCCTCCAGCTGGCCTTCTACAGGTGAGCAAAGCCTGCTGGCGGAATGACGCTGCACAGGCGGGCTAACTGACAAGCTGCCCTAGACTCTAGGGTCTAGAAGCATCCTAGAGGGAGGAATGACTTCCTGCGGGCCTAGGAGATGGGAGGACCAGAGCAGGCTGCATGAAAGAAGGTGCCACTTCATCAAAGTGTGAATCCAGTCTCAGAAAAGAGAAGGAAAGACATCAAGTCAGGAATTTGCCCGAGTGATGGCACAGGCGCACAGAGCTCAAAGCGCCAGAACACTGAGCTAACAACGCGGGTGATGGAGGCCGCTCCTACTCTTGCCCTCACCCAGCCTCTGGCTGTGCCCTGTTTCTTTATAAGGACATGGAACCAGCATACCCCCCACCCCTGCCCACTGTGGGTCAAGTCAAAGAATTTGAACTCATCTTTGATTTGTCCCTGTCTCTCATTCCCCACCCGTGACACCACCATGTCATCCTCCAGATGTCTCTCAGAACCTCTCCCCCCCACCCCCCATTTTCCCTCTCCATCACCATCGGCCCCTCCCCCGCCCCCATCATCTGGTGCTGCTTAACTGCAGCATGCTCCCCCAGGGTCTCTGCCTCCACTCCCATCTTTGCAAAACGTTGAAATATGCAAATCAAATCCTATCACTCACCACCTTGAACCCTCCCAATGGTTTTCCACCATGTTTAGAACAAAGTCCAGGCTTAGAAAGTCTCCCTGTGAACTGGCCTCTACTGGGGCCCTCCTCCCAAGCCCTTTACTCTGGCTGTGCCTCCGCCCACCCACCCGTTGCCATCACCACTCTTCACATGCCACCTCCTCCCCTCTCCTGGGGTCTGCTCTGGTGCCAGCTCTCAGAGGCCTGCCCTGACCCCCTTATCTAAAGCAGCCACCTCAGGCCCTCGCCATCCAGCTCTCTAGCCTATCCCATTGTGTCCTCTTTTTCTTTCATAGCAGTTGTTTGTGTGAGCTACCTTGTTTGTTGATTTGTTGATTTTTGTTTTCTAGCCTGTGTCTCCCAAGCCTGACACTCTGGGTATCTCTCACACACCCGGCACAGAGTAGGCATCAGGGGCTGAGTCACAGATGTGAGAATACACGACAGGAGTTTGATCTGGGGGGCGGCACAGTCAGGTCTGCAGCTTAGAGAAGTCCCTGCGGTGGTAGCCCTGTGTTGGCAGCAAAGTAGGGAGTAAGGGAGTAAGGGTTGAAGGCAGGGAGCCCAAGCAGTCTTTGACGGGAGGCTGAAACTAAAATGCAAAGTGGATCATCCTAAAGACAAGGCCAGCTCCTGCAGGCTCCAGTGCTCCTGGAGCAGCACTCATCAGCCGGCATAGGTGATAAATAGCACTACCCCACCAGGACCTGCCTGCATTTTGCCATGTACGGGGGGGGGGGGGGGGAAGCATAAAGTGACCTTGCGATAAGGCTGGGGCAAGGGTTGACAGCACTCGTGTGGACACAGCAACCCAGATCCCAGTTTCCCCTGGAGGGGTGGTAACTCACAGGGAAGGAAAGTGGCTACGGCCATTCAGAGCATTGGGACTCCTTGGGGAAGGCTGATGTCACCCCACACGAGGTCTGTGCTCATCGTGGGGACACAAAGGCCTCGCTGGCATTGAGCTGTGGCAGGTCCTGGTGTCTGGAACTGCGGTCGCCATTCTGATACTGGAACATGGCTCAAATGGGCCATGAGGTCAAGGTTCTGCTGGAACCACAACCAGAGATGCCGGCAGGTGTTAGTTCAGAGAGCACTTCGGACCCAAATCTAGGAGGGGGCTAGTGGACCCTGTACAAAGCTCTGCCTCCTCCACCCTTAATGATCTTTGTTGCACTGGATGTGGCCAGCAGTGGATGTGGCCAAAGGCTCCTGTGAGTAGCCCAAATAGGATCTGCTTCTCATGGAGAACATTCTTCAAGAGTCTAAGCCATAACAAAAAAAATTTTTTTAATCTGCCCCTAGAGTCTGCAGAAGCCTGGAAGCTGCCTAAATTGGGGTTGATCAGTGATTAGCCAGTGATGGCATCTACTTTTGTGCTCAGCATGGCATTTGCCTCCTGGGGCCATAGAGATAGAAGAAATGAGCTCCCTGCCAGAGTCCTTTCTCCTTGGGGAAATGAGGCATAAATGTACAGGAAGTTGATTGACCTTCTCACCAAGTTTCAGGACAAAGCACTGTGCTGAATCAGACTTGGCCTTTCTCCTCCTAGAGCTTACCCAGCATGGGAGGTACATGCCCTGACAAGGCCAAGATGCAGGACCATGACTTGTATGTGACTTTGGGCTGTCACTGCCCCTCTGTGATTCTGTGTCTTTCTCCTCCCCACCCCCAACACCAAAGACTTTACTGACTGGTGAGAAAGATGTGTGCCAGCCAGGTATGCAAGCCTAGGAGTGCTCACGGCTCCCATGCCTAATGAAAGGACTTTCCCTGGCTGGTGTGGGGAGTGGCTCCTGTCCCAGACGTCAGGGAGGAGAGGCACAGCCATGGTGCCCACGGGTGCTGCCCCTGGACAGGCGGGCCTGTGCTGAAGTTTCCACTCATGACCACTGAAGCCCCCTCCCTGCTTCCATCCATAGGTCACGCTTGAATTGTTCTAAATAAAACAGGATTCCCTCAAGGGTGTGAATGATTAATTGCACAATTATTCCATTCTGTGCTATTAATCAAACACTCATCAGATCTTGAAGAAAATTCTAGGTTCCCCACCAGACTGGGGTTTTTTGAAAAGTTACCAGTCACTTCTTTATTTTATATCCACACAGTGTCACCAAATGTATGAAAGTCATATTAGCGACTCCCCGACACTCCTCTTTGGGAAATCTCCTCCAGAATTCTATTAACATTAAAATGAAATACTATGCCAAGTAGAGTCAGGACTGTAAAAATAAAGCCTGCCGAGGCTATTTTTCTTTCAACGTTTATGGTTTCCTGAGACTGCATCACCATTTGCCATTCATCTTGCATCTTATGCAGGCTCCACAGGAGACTCGTCCCCACCTATGAGAGCGCGTCCATTCGCCGATTCCAGGAGGGCCGCGTGGACAACATTCGATCGGCAACTCCAGAGGCGCTGAGTTTTGTGAGAGCCATCACTGACCACAAGGCTGCTGTGCCGGTGAGTCCTGCTCTGTCTAAAGAGTCTCCAGGAGGCCAGAGGGGCAGCGGTGGGCTGCCTGTTGGCTGGGCTCCGTGACAACCAGCTCCTTTAGCTTGCCACTGAGTAGCCCTTTAAAGCCCCATCTCTGGTTTGTCGACAGGCTTCGGAGAAGCTGCTGCTCCTGAAGGATGCCATCCGAGCCCAGACTGAGTACACAGTCATGGTGAGTGATGTGGCGCCCCCTCTCAGGTGAACTCATGACTGTGGGCTGTGCCCAGAGCGGGGCCTTCAAGAGTAGGGCCGTGGCACAGGACCTGGGTGAGAGCTGGGCCCAGTGGCTTGGCCAAGGCCATGCCTCTCAGAGCCTCCTTTTTCTTATTTTTAGATACTAGATAACATGGCACTCTTTTTTTTTTAATGTTTATTTATTTTTTAGAGGGATGGAGCACAAGTGGGGGAGGGGGAGAGAGAGATGGAGACAGAGGATCTGAAGTGGGCTCTGTGCTGACAGCAGAGAGCCCAATGCAGGGCTCAAACTCAGAAACTGCGAGATCATAACCTGAGCTGAAGTTGGATGCTTAACCAACTGAGCCACCCAGGCGCCCCAACAGAGCACTTGTTTTTACATGGATTTTACAAGAATACGACGAATGGTCTTTGAAAAAAAAATGATAATAATAGCAAATATGTTATAGCACTTTAGAGTTTATACAAGACAAGTCAAATGTGAGAGATGGTGGCCAAGCCTGGCAAACTGGGGTGGCTTGCACACCTTGCATGATCGCAGGTGAGGCAGTATTTATTCCCACCAAGGGCTGATTTTGCCTTCTTATTTTCTATTTATTCATATTGCCTATGAATAAAAAGGCTTTGCTGAAAATTAATAGTGAAATCAAAATTTTAAGGAAAATGTTCCCTTATTTAGAGAAATAGTTTATTTTCTAGCATGGCAGAGCCATCATTTGCATACAAACAACAGAGGATAAACTACTACTTGCACTGGTGATCAATATATTAACTGACAATCATTCTGGGGTGCCTGGGTGGCTCAGTTAATTAAGCATCTGACTCCTTTTTAATTAATTAATTTATTTTTTAATGTGTATTTGTTTTTGATAAAGTCGAGCAGACGTGGGGCAGAGAGAGGCAGGCACAGAGGATCTGAAGCTGGCTCTGCACTGACAGTAGAAAGCCCAATGCACGGCTAGAACTCATGTACCATGAGATCACGAACTGAGCTAAAGTCAGATGTTTAACCAACTGAGCCACCCAGGTGCCTCACCTCTGATTCTTGATTTTGGCTCAAGGAATGGTCTCACAGTTCGTGAGTTCGAGCCCCACATCCGGCTCTGCATTGACAGTGTAGAGCCTTCTTGGGATTCTCTCTTTCCTTCTCTCTCTACCTCTCCTGTTCACTTTCTCTCTCTCTCTCTCTCTCTCTCTCTCTCTCTCTCAAAATAAATAAATAAACATAAAAAAAAAACTTTAAAAAAATCCTCTAGAGCATTGCCCTAGGTTTCTGCTGTGTTAACTATTTTAAGTTGTGGGAACAGCTAAATAAAAGAGATGGGGTGGGAAGGAAAGAGCTATAAGGATGCTTTGAAGGTTAATCTGGTGCCTGGTTGGTGACATGGGGTAAGGGATGGGGGAAAGAAGCAAAGGCAGCTCCAGCTCCCTGGCAGGTGTATTTGGGAATGGTTGTGGAGAAAGGACATCCCAGTGAAGGAGCAGGTGTGCGCCAGATGCCCCATCACGGACTCTCACAGCACCTTATGCTTTTCCTTCATAGCACGCACACTCCCAGCACCCAGTAGCTTGGGCACACAGTGGGTGCTCAAGTAAGATTCCCTGAATGAATGAAAGAAAGACTGAGTGATGAATCATTCTACTCATTACTACTTGTGGCCTTAATCCAAACAATCTGTTAAATCAACCCCAGTTGCCACAGTGAGCTTGAGGTGGTGAAGATGGGTGGGTGGCTGCTGCAGAGAGTGGCTGCTTCTCCAGATCTGCCACCAATCAGCGATGACACAGAGGTAACCAGAGAAATTAGAAGTACGCCCACTTCAAAGATAGGCTCATAGTTCTTCCCCTCTGTTCTAACAGGGCACGTCTAAAGTGAGCTGAGGTTGTGTGACATGTCTTTTAACCTATAATTAGGTGCACTGGAAGAGACTGGGGCCTCTGAGTCATCTTTATGCGTTCATTCTGTACTGAGAAAGAACAGTTGTCAAATCCCAAAGCGTGCCTTGTAAACTTGAACAGAGTTCATTGTGATGGAGGTTTCCTCCTCGCTGGGGCTCTAACAACTAAGTGGGCATCTTATGCAACTGTGAACCCCCTATGATTTACAATTACCCTGATGTGGACCCAGAGGTCACTACTATAGGCCAGAGGTGGCCCCCAAGTCTCCATCACTTCCCATAATTGCCCCAAATAAACATGTAATCCAAGTGAAACGAGCGTGCATGCTACACATGCCACCTCAAGTGGGAAGGATATGAAATGAGTGCCCCGGCCCCACTACCGGCCATACCACCACTTCTGAGTTCCTCTTCCATAGAAATCCTGGAGTCCCCACTGCTATATTTTATCCTTTGATAAGAATTCAAGTGTCTTATGATAAAAAGAAAAAAATCTTTTTACATTCAACAAGCTTTCCTCTTGCAAACATCAGCTGAGACTCTGCTAAGATGTCTAGTTTCTGTCTCAAAATGATTTCTTAGATTATAATCCAGTTTAGTTGAGCTGATTCTGGGCCCATGAAATAGCAACCAAGATTTAGAAACAGACCTTAATGTCCTCTATCACTCACTCATTGGACTTCTGCTGGAGGATAAAGTATTAGTTGTGGTGAGAGTCTGTCCAGTGATATCCCAGGGCACCCCTCCCCATCCGTCCACAGGGCACAGAACCCATCCTTCTCCCCAAACTCTTCTCCTACCTATGAAGTTACTGGGGATGGCCTGGCCCACCTCTTCCACTTAGAGCGGTGACCATGCTGGGATTGAGAGGTGAGGGATACTCAGACTCATAGACCTTTAACTCAGACATGCTCATGTTAGAACCCAGCCTGCTCTGGACTCGCCCTGTGCACATAGGAAGGGTCCAAGAAGCAGAGGCTGAGTAGTAAAGTGGTCAGTCCTGGGTGGCCACTGACACCCACCGTCTGCAGCAAGCACTGGGTAAATGCAAGCCTTGACCCTTGCAGTCACCATTAGCATTGTGGACTAGAGACAAGGGGGAGGGCAGGGGAGCCCATTCTTATGTCCTGTTCTTTGTCCCTAACTACCCAGGCCATAACAGGGATGGCCATCGACAATCATTTGCTGGGGCTGCGGGAGCTGGCCCGGGACATGTGCAAGGAGTTGCCAGAGATGTTCACGGATGAAACATACCTGATGAGTAACCGGTTCATCCTCTCAACCAGCCAGGTACAGCCCTAGTGCAGCTGTCACCCAAGGGGCCATTTAGTGTAACCAGTGCGCTTTCTAAAAAGCCACTTGGTGTAACCAAGTGACTACAGCTCACTGGTTGGAGTCAGGCAAGTCCCAGATCTGCTTCTTACAAGCTGCATGACCTTTTGCAAAATGACTTAAATGCTCAGAGTGCTGGTTTCCCCACTGCCTAAATGGGTGTAATCATGGGCGCCACCTTGGCAGAGGTGGATTGGATGGGTACTGGTGCCCTAATCATTACTGCTTATTACCTTTAATCTGTTACTAGAGGGGTAGTGTTCCACCATGCTGGCCACAGGTTCTGAAGCCCAATAGGACTAGAGTGAAGTCCTGACTCAACAAGAGGTGACGATGTGGGTAGAAAGCCTAGCCCAGTGCCTGGCATGGACAGGATCCTCTAATCAGGTCACAGACATTATTATAAAGGTCTGTGTGGCCAACAGCAGGTGATTGGCTGCCATCCCAGCATCTCCTCACTAGTGCTACATCCTCCCTCTGTTGGAGGACCACTGTTGGAGAGAATGAAATCCACTAGAGAAGGCAGCAGTTTAGGAAGGAAAATAAACCCCCAAAAGTCAGCTTACTAAAACTCTACCTCATCTGCTAAAGGCTGGACATGGGCAATAAAAGGGGCTGACAAAGTTGTGTTTGAGGATAAAAGCCCACTCAGTAATTTGATTTTGTCATTACGGCAGTGAGCTCGTAGACGTGAATAAACGAGTGCAGGACGCAACAACATAAATTCTTCAGGAAACCATCCGTGGGCAAAAAGTGCTTTGGAATGGTTTTACGGCCTTCAGCTGTTGCACGGCAAATTTATCTCACAATGAGGTGACTCTATTAGCAAGACTAATGGTTTGTTCTGCCCCATTAAAATGGCCGCTGTCATTTCTGAAGGCCCAACTACAGAGCACCAGAAACCTTAGGTTTAAAACAAACCCCATCCTGCAAGTACTCAAGAATGTGTTTTATTTTCCCCGTAAGACCAGCTAATAAAATTAATTTGGGGTGTGGTGGTTTGGTGTTTTTTCCCTCCCAACTAGAAATGAACATTTATGGCTTGAAGGCCTTCAGAGACACATTTTCCTGATTTGTGATCCCGATTACAAAATCTCAGCACTCTGAATTCAAAATGTATTAGGTGCATAACTAAAACTCCAGTTGATGGCACTCTTTGAAATGCCCAATGCTGGGTAATTGTGCATGGCGGGGCTATGGGGAGAAAATCAGACCAGCCAGGCAATACTGACAGTAATTAAGGATGTGGGGAAAATCGACAAAGAAGACAGGCCAGATTTCCTTCTGTTCATAAATTACTCCCTCTGGGAAGACATCTAACTGTTGGGTACCACCAGGGTCCCATTGAGTTAATTACCCTGATTGCCTCAGTGCCTCAAACAGCCTTCCCGGTGAAGGAGAGTCTCAGCCTGAGACCCAGCACAGGTCACTCTGGGAGATTTTGACTCTACAAGTACAGCACATTTCCTACCAGGGAGTGGCTTATGGACCCTCTTCTTCTGACATCGTGTGGTTAGATAGGTTTGTTTTTATGACTCTGCCTGTGGCCAACCATGCTGAAGCAATTGGTTCATTTGGTTAATTCAGTCAAACGCCCAGGTGGAAAAGAGAAGCAAATATCCCGTTGAGGCCTCTGGGTTGTTGAAACGCCCTGCATTCTAGCAAGTTCGCAGGTTACATTTCAGGACAAGCAACTTCTGACCTGTCCTCTCCTCTAGGTGCCCACAACCATGGAGATGTTTTGCTGCTATGGTCCCGTGGTGCCTGACGGGTACGGGGCCTGCTACAACCCCCAGCCAGAGAGCATCCTTTTCTGCATCTCCAGCTTTCATGGCTGCAAAGAGACATCTTCTACCAAGTTTGCAAAAGCGGTAGAAGAAAGCCTCATTGAAATGCGGGACCTGTGTAGTCTGTCACAGTCTATGGTGGGCAAGCCATTGGCAACACAAGAAAAAGCAACAAGGCCCATTCAAGGGCACCAACCTTGACTCCTGCCACTAGATTTCACCTCCCCAAACCCAGCATTCTGCCGCTGCTAGACCCTGCCAAACCCCTGCTTCCCACCCTCTCCCCAGCTTTCAGTAGCTCCCATCCTCAGGGCCCAACACAGAGACCACACTGAGGCATCACACAAAGCAGGAGTGTTAGGAGGAAAGTGTCCCTCATTACTCATGGGAATTGTCATTATTTACCAAGGTTACCTCTAGCCTGTGTACTGGGAAATAAGACTGGCCTGGCTCTGAGGCAGCCTTGGTGAGATGGGGAAGTCTACACTGCCTTCCCTGTGTGGTATCATAAGCTTAATGTTGGTGTTTGCTACCCTAGCAGGACCTAGTATGTCCAGGTGAGATTTTTGACCCCAAAAAAGAATGAGTCAACCTATTACATGCAGTGTCCCTACATGAATCATGAAGAAAGAGGCTAACTCCAGGTCATTACCTCTTTTTTGGGGGGAAGAGTAGGGGCCTTTGTTTTCAGATTCACAGCAGTCTGATCATGGCATGCAGGGTGGCCTGCACTGAGCCAGACAGTGCTGTAAACACCCCCTCCCCTACACACACACACACACACACACACACACACACACACAGCCCAAGTTATTTTAAAATGTAGTGACCCAGGCCCAAAACCACATGTCTCCTGGTTTTCATCTCATCTCCTAGGGGCAGTCTTCCATTGAGTTTGGAAAATCTGGTCCTGCTATTTTGAAAGGGGAAAAAGAACCATCTGCCATTGCCCTAGAGTGGTATTGCTCTCTGCTTCCCTGGGGTGGGGGGGCATTAAGGACAGTCCAGCAGAGTAAGCAGCACAGTGCCCACCAAGCAGCAGGGATGGAGGGAGGACCAGTCTACGTCCCCAAGGATCCTGCCACTCACATTTTTTTTTCTGGTTCCTTCCCCACTCCCCTTCACAGGAATCATGCCCTTATAGGTGATCTGCCTTCTACAGAGGAGAGGGTTATTTTGGGGGTTTTCTGTTGTTATTGTTCATTTGTTTTGTTTTATTCATCTTTAAATTTTTTTTAATGTTTATTCATTTTTGAGAGAGAGAGAGAGAGAGAGAGTGAGCAGGGCAGGGGCAGATACAGAGGGAGACACAGAATCTGAAGCAGGCTCCATGCTCTGAGCTGTCAGCACAGAGCCCGACATGGGGCTTGAACTCATGAGCCCCAAGATCATGACCTGAATCTAAATCAGATGCTTAACCGACTGAACCACTCAGGCACCCCTTGTTTTATTCATTTTTAAGAGAGGATTTTAAGAAAACTACCGTATAATTAATTTCAGAAAATTGTCTCAGTGATCCAAGCAGGACACCTGCAGACAGCTGGGCCCCTTTATGTGGAGGATGTTACCCAGGGATTCCAACTAAACCCCATGAGGAGGAGTGCAGAACAGGACTCTCCTTGCCCCCAGCAGGGGAGGGTGGGGAGAGGAGACAGCTGGTGGGGAGTGGGGCCAGGAGGAGGGAATGGCTGTATCCAGAGACAACCCTGATGGAGGGGTGGAGAGTGCACAAAGCCAAAGTTAAGGTGGTCCCGAGAGATTGTGATCACCAAGAAGATATGAGAATCACTTCCTGTTGGGGACTATTTTTATAGTAAATCTAAAAGGCAAGGAAGTAGAAAGGCCACACTGCAAACAGATGAGGCAGCCTGTCTCTGTCCAGAGGAGGCACAGAGCTTGGCTCTCACCACTAACTTCTGCTGTGCAACCAGTAGGAGATTCCTGCAAATACCCCTCGCCCCATTCCCACTGTGCTCTGAGGCATTCTGAGCTCTGCACTCTAGCCCAGGGACCCTGCACATGTCCCTTTGGACAACCATGCAAGCTTTCTGCACTCTGACCAGTATTGAAGTAGGCAGGGCTGCGATGGGGGACCTTTGTTCAGCTCTGAAAACACAAACCGCCCAGAACAGTAAATTCCTTGAGCCCTGGTTTTAGATTGAGGATTTCTGTTGGATAATCTAGGAGATTCTTCACTGCCCTTCAAAGTCACTGGTCTGTAGGTGCATACTCCTACAGACCTCCACCTTCCTGCTCCCCTTGGGAAGTAGCATTCTAAGAGTCCTGAGAATGTCTGGGGAATTTCTGTCCACCTGATGTAAGTTGACCCAAAACCACTTGTCTGTTCTCACCAAATGACCACAGTACAGATCTGATTTCTCTTCTGATTTCCCTCCACGGATTTCTGGACATTTGATTTTGGGGTCTGGCAACCCCACTGACCTGACCAAGAGACCTAAATATCCAGAGACTCAATTCCCTCCATCATCAAATGGGGACAAGAATGTCCCAACTTTGCAATGCTTTGAGGATTGCAGATCATGTCTGTAAAGGGCCTTGCACAAGCAGTTGGGCTCTGGTGTCCACTGTCAGTATGATGTTACCCCAGCAGGCATTGTTCAGGTGAAGTTATTTCAAACTTTTACACTGGTTTGAAAGAACCAAGCTCACGTCTGTCATTCTCTAAAGGAAACTGAGTCTGGATATTCAAATATCAACCATACACTGTGAGGGCTTTAAGAAGTGTAGGATTGTGGACATTTGGCAGGAGGGAATACCTCCTCTTTCTGAGGAAGAATCTGGAAGCTGGTCTTCCCCCTCCAAGAACAGGTGGATGCCCTGAGTCTTTATGCAAAGGCAATGCTGAGCCATGGCCATGGGCATCTCTGGGGGACCCTGGTAATGGAGACTGTTTCAAGTGTCCCCAGAGAGATGGAGAATGAAATCTGAAGACAGTCATTTCAGGGCAGTGATGCATAATAAAAATGCTTGTGGCCACCTTACAATACTGCTAAGTTGCCAAAATATATAAAGTTGACATTTGAGTTCTATTTTTATAAAATTGTTCTAGATTTATGGCAATATATACATGTGTATTTATAGTCTTTCAATTTTAAGTTATAGTTTGTGCTTTAAAGAAATATATGTATGACTAAAGGACTGTATATTGAAAGTACTATATTCAAAATATTTAAAGACTGTAAGCCTGTATTCAATAAAAAGTAATGCCAAGAAAGATGGCGTTAGCCATTGTTTCTACCCAGAAATGCTATAAAAATTTTGTTGTAAATTCTGTGAGCTGGGTTAACAATTCATTTGGCATTGTCTGAGGTCCGTCAGCAGCAGCAGTGGATGTCTGAAAGGTACAGGGACCAGGAGAGAAAGGGAGGAAGGAACTTGAGTCTCTCCTACCATGTGGCATGGGGAAAGGGTGAGGGGCAGAGGGGCTTCACGGGCTGTTTGTGATCACATTGGCAGAAACCTGGGTGTAGAGATCAGTGTCTCCACTTAAGCCTCCACAAACATGCGTAGCAGAATGGAATGGAGGGGAAAATGCCAGACTCAGAGATGGGATGCCTAGACTGTAAATCCAATTCTATCTCTAACTTGCCATGGACTCTGGGGATGTTGCTTCACCTCTCTAGCCCTGTTTCTTCATCTGTGAAGTGCAGATGTTGACACCAGCACCACCCATTTCCAGGACTGTGGTGAGATGACACAGATGGTCCTTGTTTGAAAACTTAGAAAGTGACGTAAAAATCGCTCACTGCAGGCTCACAGATACTTGCACAGCCCAAAGATACATTCCAAGCTGCAAGATCCCCTCTGCAGCCACAAAAATCCACAGAACCAGAACTGGGTTTCCAAATGCTTTCCAATAAGAGCCTAAAAGGAACCTTAACATGTCTGAATTTGTATACTTGGGAAGCAGAAAAGGCATTATCCAAAAAGACAACGGCTAAGAATATTCCAGGAGGAATGGTGGGGTTAGGAACGAACAGGGTCAGAGTAATGTCAGCTTGCTCTTATTTAGCACACAGATCACACGTGGCCCTAAAATAACAAGATGAAGAAAATAGAGAGAGAAGAATACAAACAGGCAAGCCAGCCCCCAACATACAAACTAATGCAACTCCCTCCTTGTTGTCTCTGGAGTCTCCGTGAGGTGGATGTTGGTACATTTAGTTAAAAAGGCAGAGAAGAGTCCCTCCCAGGTTCACAAGAAGAACCAGAATTTTCCAAATTAATCCCTGATAGTGGGGGGGGCGGGGCGGGAACTAGTGCCCTTCATTCCCTTTATAAATTCAGCTGATCTCCTTCCTTTTATAGTTCTCTGAGTTTTCCTTCCAAGGAGGCCTTTTGAGTCTGCAGGATAAACAATATGCCATCTCTGGGAAAGCTGGCCTCATATCAAATAAGAGAACCTTTCTAAAAACTGCTCTCCTTCTTCTAAGGGCCAGGTCTCTCCTTGTTCTATTCCTTCTGTTTCTTCCATCTCCTTGGGGGTTTCACTTCCTATTTCTGTCCCTTACGTGATATTGGACCCCAGGGTTCTGTCCTTGATCTCTATTTCTTTTTTTTTTTTTAATGTTTATTCATTTTTGAGAGACAGAGCATGAATAGGGGAGGGACAGAGAGAGAGGGAGACACAGAATCTGAAGCAGGTTCCAGGCTCTGAGTTGTCAGCACAGAGCCTGATGTGGGGCTCAAACCCACAAACCGTGAGATCAAGACCTGAGCCAAAGTCAGATGCTAAACTGACTGAGCCACCCAGGTGCCCCTGTCTCTATTTCTTATATTAAAGAGCAACAAAACGGGAGATTGAACTGATCCAGAAGGGCCCTTCTACCTATAAAAACATATGCACAGAGAAAATTCTTTGAAATATATAGTCAAATTCAAAAGAAAGAAAAGAAATCCTCACATTACAAGAAGGAGGAGGGGGAGGAGGAGGGGGAGGAGGAGAAGAAGGAGAAGGAGAAGGAGAAGGAGAAGGAGAAGGAGAAGGAGAAG